>NW_026512803.1:0-49870 GCF_027579735.1 Bombina bombina
ATACACATACACACAAACACACACTCTCCAGAGCATACTACAAACACACACTACAGAGCATACACATGTACACACAAACACACACTCTCCAGAGCATACACAAGTACACCAAACACACACTACAGAGCATACACATGTACACACAAACACACACGCTCCAGAGCATACACATGTACACACACAAACACACACGCTCCAGAGCATACACATGTACCACAAACACACTCTCCAGAGCATACAAAAACACACTCTCCAGACATACACATGTACACACAAACACACACTACAGAGCATACACATGTACGCACAAACACACACTACAGAGCATACACATGTACGCACAAACACACACAAGTACACACAAAACACACACTCTCCAGAGCATACACATGTACCACAAACACACTCTCCAGAGCATACAAAAACACACTCTCCAGAGCATACACATGTACACACAAACACACACTACAGAGCATACACATGTACGCACAAACACACACTACAGAGCATACACATGTACGCACAAACACACACATGTACACACAAACACACACTCTCCAGAGCATACACATGTACACACAAACACACACTCTCCAGAGCATACACATGTACGCACAAACACACACTCTCCAGAGTATACACATGTACGCACAACACACACTCTCCAGAGCATACACATGTACGCACAAACACACACTCTCCAGAGCATACAAAAACAAACACTACAGAGCATACACATGTACACACAAACACACACTCTCCAGAGCATACACATATGCACAAACACATACTTTCCAGAGCATACACATGTACGCACAAACACACACTCTCCAGAGCATACAAAAACACACAATACAGAGCATACACATGTACACACAAACACACACTCTCCAGAGCATACTCATGTACGCACAAACACATACTTTCCAGAGCATACAAAAACACACAATACAGAGCATACACATGTACACACACAATACACACTCTCCAGAGCATACACATGTACACACAAAAACACACTCTCCAGAGCATACAAAAACACACTCTCCAGAGCATACACATGTACGCACAAACACACACTCTCCAGAGCATACAAAAACACACACATGTACACACAAACACACACTCTCCTGAGCATACACATACACATGTACACACAAACACACACTCTCCAGAGCATACACATGTACGCACAAACACACACTCTCCAGAGCATACAAAAACACACACAACAGAGCATACACATGTACACACAAACACACACTCTCCAGAGCATACACATGTACGCACAAACACACACTCTCCAGAGCATACACATGTACGCACAAACACACTCTCCAGAGCATACAAACACACACACTACAGAGCATACACATGTACACACAAACACACACTCTCCAGAGCATACACATGTACACACACACACTACAGAGCATACACATGTACGCACAAACACACACTCTCCAGAGCATACACATGTACACACACACACTACAGAGCATACACATGTACGCACAAACACACACTCTCCAGAGCATACACATGTACGCACAAACACACACTCTCCAGAGCATACAAAAACAAACACTACAGAGCATACACATGTACACACAAACACACACTCTCCAGAGCATACACATGTACGCACAAACACACACTCTCCAGAGCATACAAAAACACACAATACAGAGCATACACATGTACACACAAACACACACTCTCCAGAGCATACTCATGTACGCACAAACACATACTTTCCAGAGCATACAAAAACACACAATACAGAGCATACACATGTACACACAAACACACACTTTCCAGAGCATACACATGTACACACAAACACACACTCTCCAGAGCATACACATGTACACACAAACACACACTCTCCAGAGCATACACATGTACGCACAAACACACACTCTCCAGAGCATACAAAAACACACACTACAGAGCATACACATGTACACACAAACACACACTCTCCAGAGCATACACATGTACGCACAAACACACACTCTCCAGAGCATACACATGTACACACAAACACACACTCTCCAGAGCATACAAAAACACACACTACAGAGCATACACATGTACACACAAACACACACTATAGAGCATACACATGTACGCACAAACACACACTCTCCAGAGCATACACATGTACACACACTACAGAGCATACACATGTACGCACAAACACACACTCTCCAGAGCTTACTCATGTACGCACAAACACATACTTTCCAGAGCATACACATGTACACACAAACACACACTCTCCAGATCATACAAAAACACACAATACAGAGCATACACATGTACATACAAACACACACTCTCCAGAGCATACACATGTACACACAAACACACACATCCAGAGCATACAAAAACATACAATACAGAGCATACACATGTACACACAAATACACACTTACCAGAGCATACACATGTACACACACTACAGAGCATACACATGTACGCACAAACACACACTCTCCAGAGCATACAAAAACACACACTCCAGAGCATACACATGTACGCACAAACACACACACTCTCCAGAGCATACACATGTACGCACAAACACACACTCTCCAGAGCATACACATGTACACACAAACACACACTCTCCAGAGCATAAACATGTACGCACAAACACACACTCTCCAGAGCATACAAAACACACACTACAGAGCATACACATACTCATGTACACACAAACACACACTCTTCAGAGCATATACATACACAAGTACATACAAACACACACTCTCCAGAGCATACAAAAACACACACTACACAGCACACACAAATGTATGTACACACTCTATATAATCCAATATTAAAAATACAAAGTATGTGTGCACTATACTGAGGTGTGTCTGACCTGTAAGGGGGAATCCTGCCATTTGGGAAGAACAAGATCAGCTATGGATCCTCTAATCAATCAAGCTGATGCTTTTCAATGTGATTCTGGTGTGAGGTTAGCTGATTAAATAGATTTAGAGCTGGTTAAAGAGATTTAGGGCAGCCAATAGGAGCAAAGCAAGGTAAAGACTGTGGAGGTGCAGACAAATATGAGTTTACTGACTGGAACAGCAGAACTACTATGGGAATCTGTAAAACTGAGACAGAGAGAAAAAAATCTATAAACATAATATAAAAAATAAACCTTACCTTAATGTGTGAAGTATCAGCATGACACTAAACATCAGCCACAGAAGCACATGTTGCTTCCCTCTCACCCTGCACTGACGATGCTGCATGGGGGAGGGGCGTGTGTGCACTTATTTTTCCCATTGACACCTTTGTACAAAGCACTGTTCCCCTAACAAACTTCAGTTAGTTGATCTGAGGGCCACAGCAGAAAGATCAGGGCTAAGGGGACCAGTAGGATGCTGTCTAACCAAGGCTGCAGGGATACAGTGTGAGACGAGTCACACAGCCTTAAAGGGACACTGAACCCAAATTTTTTCTATCGTGATTCAGATAGAGCATGCAATTTAAGCAACTTTCTAATTTACTCCTATTATCAAATTCTTTTCATTCTCTTGGTATCTTTATTTGAAATGCAAGAATGTAAGTTTAGATGCCGGCCCATTTTTGGTGAACACGCTGTGTTGTTCTTGCTGATTGGTGGGTAAATTCACCTACCAATAAACAAGTGCTTTCAATTGTCCTGAACAAAAAAAATAGCTTAGATGCCTTCTTTTTCAAATAAAGAAAGCAAGAGAAAAATTAATAATAGGAGTAAATTAGAAAGTTGTTTAAAATTGCATGCTCTATCTGAACCAGGAAAGAAAAAAATTGGGTTCAGTGTCCCTTTAAGACTAAAGAGAGCAGTGTCTGCAGCTGCACAGATGTTCAAATCCTCATGTGCCTGCCGCTCCAGCTTTCTGCTGCATGCGCCTACAGTCAGCCCTACCCTGAACAATCCCTACTAACAGAGCAGTTACCTGGTAACAGTGGTAACCCCAGCAGGACCTTTTCTTAACCAGTGGGATTGGCTGGATGCCGAGTTAGGGCTTAGCATTCAGTGCTGCACAGTGCACACCTAAAACAGCACATGGCATTAGCTTGGCATATCACATGATACTGGCACGGCTGGCACAGTTTCTCACAAATAAATATAAGCAGAGAACTTTTGACTGTGACAGTATTAGGACTGACTGTGTGTGTTAGGACTGACATCAGCAGTCTGGCATGAACCAAAAATTATTTTTTTTAGGACTCTTGGGACCCACAACAAAGACTGGGCCCTGGGCAGCTGCCCCTTTTGTCCTGTGTTAAAGATGGCCCTGACCAACACAGTTATATTAATATACTTTTTACCTCTGTGATTGCTGTGTATCTAACCTTCTGCAGACTTATTTCAGTTCTTTTGACAGACTTGCATTTTAACCAATCAGTGCTGACTCCTAGGTAACTCCACGGCGTGAACACAATGTTATCTATATGGCACACATGAACTAACGCTCTCTAGTTGTGAAAAATGTCAAAATGCATTTAGATAAGAGATCGGCCTTCAAGGGCTAAGAAATTAGCTTATGAACCTCTCTAGGTTTAGCTTTCAGCTAAGAATACCAAGAGAACAAAGCAAAATTGATGATAAAAGTAAATTGGAAAGTTGTTTAAAATGACATGCCCTATCTGAGTCATGAAAGTTTTTTTTTTTACAAGACTGTCCCTTTAAGTACAGGCCTGCATCCTTAAAGGGACAGTCTACACCAGAATATCTATTGTTTTAAAAGATAGATAATCCCTTTATTACCCATTCCCTAGTTTTGCATAACCAACACAGTTACATTAATGCACTTTTTACCTCTGTGATTATCTAAGCCTCTGCAAACTGCCCCTTATTTCAGTTCTTTTGACAGACTTGCATTTTATCCAATCAGTGTTGGCTCATAGGAACTCAACGTGTGTGAAAACATTGTTATCTATGTGAAACACATGAACTAACACCCTCTAGTGGTGAAAAACTGTCAAAATGCCCTGAGCTAAGAGGCGGCCTTCAAGGGCTTAGAAATTAGCATATGAACCCCCTAAATTTAGCTTTCAACTAAGAATACAAACAGATCAAAGCAAAATTGGTTATAGAAGTCAAATGGAAATTGTTTAAAATGACATGCCCTATCTGAATAATGAAAGTTTGTTTTGGACTAGACTGTCCCTTTAATAGCACTGATCAGAGCTCTATTTTGAGTGAACACACAGACACACCTGGAGCTTGTCATGGTGATATACAGCCTCCTACACATATCAGAGCTGAGATAGGTGATTACATATTTGGCACAGGATAGCATTAGTTGTTTTTGGGATTGTTTATTGTATTCTTTTCTACTTTATATTTGTTTACATGTTATTGGAATAAATAGTGTTTTAAAATATCAAGAAAACAGAGTGAAAACAAATGATATACATATCCTTTTTACGCATTTATTTCAAATGTATTATATAATTATTTTTTTGAGAATTTATTGCACATTTCTAAACATAAGCAGCATTGGGTAGGAAAGGAGTGCAGAAAATATGCTCACAAGATTTATTTGAATTAATTTCACTGCACTTGACATTTTTCACAAGAAGACCTGCTTTGGCAGATGTATTTTTGTGACAATGTACCCGAAATTTGCATCTCGTTTAATTTGTTCTCAGTGATCCATTTTACAAATAGTTTTTTACCTTTATTTCAGCATTTAAAACAAGGGATTTTGCATGTGGTATCCCTACCTATACTAAAAACATTTAAAGTTAAAGGGATACTAAACCCAAATGTTTTCGTTTATGATTCAGATAGAGCATTCAATTTTAAGCAGCTTTCTAATTTATTCCGATTATCAATTTTTCCTCGTTCTCTTGCTATCTTTATTTGAAAAAGAAGGCGTCTACGCTAAGGAGCCAGCCAATTTTTGGTTCAGATCCATGGACAGCATTTGTTTATTGGTGGGTGCATTTAGCCACTAATCAGCAAGCACAACCCAGATTGTGAACCAAAAATGGGCCGGCTTCTAAACTTACATTCTTGCTTTTTAAATAAAAATAGCAAGAGAACAAAGTAAAAATTGATAATAGGAGTAAATTAGAAAGTTGCTTAAATTGCATGCTCTATCTGAATCATGAAAGAAAAAAATTGGGTTCAGTATTGACTACAGAAAAGCTGTGTAAACATAGCCAGCAGAAGGTAGGGGAGATAAATAATAAAATCTTAATTTTCAATTTACAGTAGACTGTCCCTTTAAGCCTCTTTTTTTTGTTAGAGTGATGTTAACAAACATAACCCTTTCTCTTTTCTCTCTGCAAATAGTTTTAGGATTTGCTACAGAATAATGACAGACTGAGTATAAAAACACTGAGTTATTGAGAATATAAATATTGTTATACATACACGTACCCCCTTACCATACATATTACCTCATATTTTTAGAGTTTTACTGTATGAAACTCACTCAATTCTCAAGTAATTGCATTTGAAAAGCACAATAATAACAATAATAATAATAATAATAAAATAACAATAATAATAATAATAATGATAATGATTCATGTTGAATATTTTAGTTACAATTAGTCAAGCATTACTTTACATCCATGATCTGCCAGTAATTTTATGTACGGCTTGTTTAAACATTTAACAAATGTGGAAATCAGGTAAAGTATTTTTACACTGATTGAAGACTGGTTATAGAAAAAACATGTAAACAAGAAGGTTTATATGAAATAATGCTCCCAGTGGGGGTGTGACACAGAGGTACCAAAATGTGCATTTTCCATTCTTCTCTCAATGAGGCCAGACAATTCAATTGCAGATCAGGTGGAGACTGGAGAAGGTAATTTATCTATTTATTTATTACTAAATATGTTTACGTTTCAGATGTAGAAGAATTCATATGTTTAAAAGAACCTCAGCAAGACACTGAAGTTGTATATGATAATGCAAGTATTTGACAAATATCATTTGAGATTTCCGGTTCTGCAAGAAAGTCATTTTTCAATGTAAAACACAATATGTTTGCACATGCATTGTGTTATCGTTATCAAAATGAACTTTGATATGACTTAAATTGATGGTAAACTTAAAATAATCATATGCCATAAATGTAATATTTCCCATTAAAAAAGTATATGTGTACATTTTTTTAAATCCATTTGTGAAAGGGTTAAATTAGTGCATATAGTAATGCTTCTATTACAATGTTATGCCGGCCCACATGGATGAACTCTTTTTTTTATGACAATTCCAGTGAACATCCAATCAACATGTGTGTCAGTTGACAATCTTAAAGTCCAGCCCCTTTAAAGCCAATAGAAAGCTTATGTAGAGAGTGGATGTGACTGCTGTATACATCACAGCCCAGCCAAAAGAGAAAATGAAGGGGGCGGAGGAATAGACAATACCAATTAGGATTATAAACCTTTTATTATAAAATATATATACACTTTTAAAAAAAAATATTATGTGTTTTTACTTGCAAACTAATATATGTTTTATTGCTACATTCTTATAGTCTGGAATTTACCATCACTTTAACAGTCCTGCTTTTTTAAATAAAGATACCAAAAGAACGAAGGAAAATTGATAAGAGTAAATTAGAAAGATGCATGCTCTATCTGAACCATGAAAGAAAAATTTTGGGATTACCATCCCTTTAAAGTTAAGAGAAGTTTTCTGTTTTAAAGGTATGAATATGGTTGCAAAGTGGTCAGTAAAAGCTGACTTAAAAATGTTATATTCTATAACTTATCCCTTGACCTTCGATCACTATGAGGCACATGTTTAAATACATTTCAATTAAATGGATACTAAACCCAATTTAAGCATTTTTTGAATTTACTCCTATTATGAAATTTTCTTCATTCTCTTACTATCTTTATTTGAAAAAACAGTGGTGTACGGTTAAGAACCTCCCCATTTTTGGTTCAGAACCTGGGTAGCGCTTGCTGATTGGTGGCGATATTTAGCAACCAATCAGCAAGCACTACCCAGGTGCTGAATAAAAAATGGTCCGGCTCCTAAGCTTACATTTATTACATATTATTTATTTTTTAGTCACAATTTATTTGTTTTGCCCATATGTTTTCATTTCCTTAAAAATTTAGGGTCACAAACAGTTATAGCTTTAGAATTTGAAGGTTCACCATCATTCGCATTAGATAAGCGTGAGTGACACTTACAACATGTTTTTTTATATATTTGAAGCCACATTATATGATGCAACATTTGAAGCATTTTCATGTATTGTATTTAATGATTCATTTAGTCATTTTATTTTATGAGTTTCATTTTTTTATTACTAAAAATATTGAAATTTTCAAAATGGAGGTCATTGTGTTGCATTTGCTTATAGCAAAAAAAATTTACATCATTAAAAAATGCTCTTCTTCAGCTGAAACTACTTTTCTATCTTCATGAATATTTACATTATTTACCATTTGTTCAAAATAGATAATATTTGGCTGATCGTTAGGAAACAAATCATCATTTTCACTGTTGCATTCATTGTCAGCTACATATTATTGAAATAGTAATAAATATAAGACATTACATATTATTGTGTTTTAATATATATGTGATGTTCCCAGTTCACTTAAATAATTCTCATTTTCTGTTCTTTGTTTCAAATATTGAGAATTGTCATTATGTTCAGGTAATGTTGAGCTTATTGTATTATTTGAAGTTACATAAAAATGTATAGATGTTGTTTTAAAGAGAGAAAAATATTAATATATAAATATTATTAGTAAATAATAATTCTATGGTAATTTAGTATTATATTTACCTGGATTTGGATTTGATTCAGCTTGATTACCAGTGACCATACTTGAAGCTGCTTAATATATTTTCTGAATTTCTGAAATTAATTGTCATTGCAGGACTACAACCCCTTGTTCATTGATGAGCTTTCATCTTGAATAACTTATTTTTTACTTTAACATTTAAATCATTATATCATTGTTTTACATTTTACTATAGATCATGGAATTACTCCAACTGAAGATACAGAATTTGCTATAGCTTTCCGTTATGATTTTTTTCATCACTTGAGGTATTTATTAGCAGACTGTTTCCAAAACGTTTATAATAATGTTGCTCAATTTTTTTTATCCAATATTTAATTCTCATTTTCAGTGAATAAGAAATGTTTTTTAATTTGATATTTAAAATAAATAAATAAAACAAAACCTTACATATTACATTTATTACATATTACATATATATTACAATTACCTTAGAAATCAATTATAAATGTATAATTTAAATAAAATACCTTATAAAAAGAAATATAAAATTAACAATAAAAAGTATCTTAAAAAAACAACAACATTTTAATAAATTTTATGGTTAAAAACAAAAAAATATTAGACTATTAAAATATAATACAATAGTATTATATCAGTGGTTGTGTTAGGAGAATTTAAGTTGAAAACTATAAAATGATTGTTAACTTTCTATGGTGTCTAATAAACTTACCATAGTAAGGTATTTCTTCTTGCAATTATGTTTTTAAAATTATGCAAAAGCTAACTATAAAATCTAGATATTTTCCTGACTGCTGTACCTGGCACAATGTATACAGTGACCTTACACATATGCATATGACATAATGACTGTTGTACCTGGCACAACGTATACAGTGACCTTACACATATGCATATGACATAATGACTGTTGTACCTGGCACAACGTATACAGTGACCTTACACATATGCATATGACATAATGACTGTTGTACCTGGCACAACGTATACAGTGACCTTACACACATGCATATGACATAATGACTGTTGTACCTGGCACAACGTATACAGTGACCTTACACATATGCATATGCATATGACATAATGACTGTTGTACCTGGCACAATGTATACAGTGACCTTACACATATGCATATGACATAATGACTGTTGTACCTGGCACAACGTATACAGTGACCTTACACATATGCATATGACATAATGACTGTTGTACCTGGCACAACGTATACAGTGACCTTACACATATGCATATGACATAATGACTGTTGTACCTGGCACAACGTATACAGTGACCTTACACACATGCATATGACATAATGACTGTTGTACCTGGCACAACGTATACAGTGACCTTACACATATGCATATGACATAATGACTGTTGTACCTGGCACAACATATACAGTGACCTTACACATATGCATATGACATAATGACTGTTGTACCTGGCACAACATATACAGTGACCTTACACATATGCATATGACGTAATGACTGTTGTACCTGGCACAACATATACAGTGACCTTACACATATGCATATGACATAATGACTGTTGTACCTGGCACAACGTATACAGTGACCTTACACACATGCATATGACATAATGACTGTTGTACCTGGCACAACGTATACAGTGACCTTACACATATGCATATGACATAATGACTGTTGTACCTGGCACAACGTATACAGTGACCTTACACACATGCATATGACATAATGACTGTTGTACCTGGCACAACGTATACAGTGACCTTACACATATGCATATGACATAATGACTGTTGTACCTGGCACAACGTATACAGTGACCTTACACACATGCATATGACATAATGACTGTTGTACCTGGCACAACGTATACAGTGACCTTACACACATGCATATGACATAATGACTGTTGTACCTGGCACAACGTATACAGTGACCTTACACATATGCATATGACATAATGACTGTTGTACCTGGCACAACATATACAGTGACCTTACACATATGCATATGACATAATGACTGTTGAATGTTGCATAACTCATTATGAACATATTATTATATTATTATTATCCTTTATTTGTATAGCACTGCTGGGTACTGAGATATGGGTATACAATGACAAGGGTTTGTGATAAAATACAAAAACATAACAGACTATACAGATCTAGTACATAACGAAGAGGGCCCTGCTCCAAAGAACTTACAGTCTACAGGTTGAGCGTGCAGAGATATACGGTTTGGGTAGCTTGTCACATGGATTGTAGTAAAAGCAGTAAGTCAGGCACTTTAAGATTTATTTTGGTTAAGATAAAAAGCAGGGGAGAGATGGTAAACCTCTCTGAGTAGGTGGGTTTTCAAAGAGCGTCAAAAGCTTTACAAAGTTTGAGACAGTATGATGGAGCGGCGCAGAGAGTTCCAGAGGACAGGAGCAGTGTGTGAGAAGTCTTGGAGTCTAGAGAGGGACGTATAAATAATAGGAGCAGAGAGACATAGGACAGAGGTTGATCAAAGAGGACATGACAGGCAGTATTTGGATATGAGAGAAGAAATATAGTTGGGAGCGAGGTTTTTGAGTGCTTTATAAGTTAAGGTTAATACTTTGAATTGTATTCTAAAATGTATGAGTAGCCAGTGTAGAGACTGGCAGAGCAGAGCAGCTGATGTAGGTCGGCCACTTTGGTGGATGACTCTAGCTGAAGCATTTATAATAGATTTAAGGGGGAGAGGCGGTGTTTATGAAGGCCAATTATAAGTAGATTGTAGTAGTCAATGCATGACAAAATTAGGGAACTAATTATTATTATTGTAGCGTTTTTGAGTAAGGAAGGGTAAAATTTGGGAGAGGTTGCGTAGCTTTGCACGGCAGGATTTGCCAAGCGCTTGTATATGTGGAGTGAATTTGAGTAAGTGTGGAGTGAGGTATTGCAAATAGAGTCTCCAATTGTCAGAGAAATGTCAGGTGTTGGATTGTAAAAGAAAGAACTTTATATATATATATATATATATATATATATATATGTATATTATTATCATTATTATTTATTTATAAAGCGCCAACAGATTCCATGGGTACAAAGATAAAAGTACAGTACAATACAATATAAGAGACACCAGACAAAGTTTAACAAACAAATACAGGGGGAATTGAGGGCACTGTTCCCGTGGGAACTTACAATCTAGATGGGTAGGAGGGTGAGGAACAGGAGGTGGGGACTGCAAAGGTGAGAATGATGTTAGTGTGGTGTTAGATGAGGGCAGCTATTAGGCAAGTGGAATTAATTTGTTACTAATTTGGAGATAGGCTTCCCTAAACAAAAAGGTCTTTAGGGAGTGTTTAAAGGAGGAGAGGTTAGGGGAAAGTCTGACAGCTTGAGGAAGTGCATTCCAGATGGTTGGTGCCGCACGAGAGAAGTCCTGTAGTCTAGCATGGGAGGAGTGATGGTAGAAGATGCAAGGAGCACGTCATTGTTGGATCTTAGGGGCAGGCTGGAGTATATTTGTTGATGAGTGAGGACAGGTAGGGGGGGATGCGTTGGTAAGGGCTTTGTAGGTCAGGGTGAGAATTTTTAATTTAATTCTGCTGTGAATGGGAAGCCAGTGAAGGGACTCTCAGGAGGTGCAGCAGATACAGAGCATTGGGAGAGGTGGATTAGCCTAGCAGAGGCATTTAGGGTGGATTTAAGAGGGGAGAGGCAGGAGAGAGGGAGGCCAGTTAGTAGGTTATTACAGTAGTCAAGTCGGGAAATTACCAGGGAATGGATTAGCTGTTTAGTAGTTTCAGCACTCAGAAACTAACACATTTTCAAAATCTTGCGTAGGTACTTGCGACAGGATGAAGAGAGCAATTGGATGTGGGGTATGAAGGAAAGATTGGAGTCAAGTGTAACTCCTAGACAGTGGACTTTGGGTGATGGGAGATAGTGGTGTCACCAACAGTGATTGGAAAGTTAGAAACCGGGGTAGAATTAAAGGTGGGGATTAGAAGGAGCTCAGTCTTGGACATGTTGATTTTTAGGTGTGAGAGGCCATCCAAGAAGAAATGCCAGATAAGCAGACACTGATGTGAGTAAGGACAGAAGGAGAGAGTGCAGGGGTGGATAGGTAGATCTGAGTATCATCAGCATAGAGGTGATAGTTGAAGCCATAGCTACTGATAAGTTTACCCAGTGGGGAAGTATAAATGGAGAAGAATAGAGGACCCAGAACAGAGCCTTTGAGGTACCCCAACAGACAGAGGCAAAGGATAGGAGCAGTCGCGAGCAAAGAAAGAGAAGAAAAGGACTCCAAGAACACACTGTCCACACCGCTACAGATCCAGGAAGAGGCTATGATGTCACGGTTGGAGCGGAGGTGGGTTAGTCCAAAAAGACCAGCTGCGGGGGTGCAGGTTGTAAAAGGCCAAGATAGTTTTTGAGAAAATATAAAAAACAAAGGAAGATACAGCAGCACAACAAGAGGCAACAGAAGGGCTGAATAAAAGAAAAATTATTTATTGAAAATCCATTAAAATCGAGGTACAAGGCAGGCAAACGCCCTGACTAGTTTCGTGCTCCCTTGAGCACTTAATCATAGGATGTGTTTGCTGGGCGCAGACTCCCTATTTAAAGGGAGAGAACACCCAATAATTAATTAATTAATTAATTAATTAATTAAAAAGACAGTATAAAAGTACTTAAAAGATATACAAAAAAGTTCTTAATTACATTCACAAATGTTAATAAGAAAAACAAAATCTGCACAATAGAAAACATGATAACCCAATTACTTATGTGGTAAATAGTGTGATTAATGTAGTAAAAAAAACAACAACAATTTCTAGCATCCAACCCTCTATTAGTTGGTATAACCAATGTTATTAAAAGAGATACATATGTATTGTTTTGCACACCCATGTACAGAGAATATATGCATATATATATATATATATATATATATATATATATATATATATATATATATATATATAAAATATATGTTAGAAGCACAGGGCACACATAGGGCTAGATTTATCAAATCCATTCTCCTTTAATTCCGTCCAAAATAGCTCATACAAACTGATCGTCAAATTTATCAAAGCACTCTGCGCCTATAATTGCGCAAATCTGAAAGAAACTTCTTCGCACTCAGCGTGCATTCGCCTAGGCCTGAGTGCTACAATTTACATTAGTAATAGGCGTAATTTAACAGCCCGACCTACAAATACACCCAGTTTCTTATTTATCATTGCTTTGCGCAGATAGGGAACTGCAATTTCGGCTTCAATTGCGTGTTGTATATTTCGCCATGCAGACTGAGGCGAACACCATTATAATACATGCTTTTACATCTTGTGATGCAGTACTTTCTTCTTTTAACTAAATTTTTCAAAGGCTCAGCGCCAAGAAGAGACTGCTATTGCCAGAAATTTGCCATTCCACTGGCGCATATGGGTACCAACAGTTATATATATAGATCGATATTTTAATATATTTATTTTTTGCGACCTTAAATTATCAACATATATAAAAAACAGCGCAGAAACATTATATAATATTAAATATAAGCTAAATATTAACTTAAAAATACTTTTTTAATAATCAAAACATGGCGGCGTAAATATTTATAGGGATGTACTATGATAAATAGGGAGTAAATGCCGTTTCCGACAGGCGAAATTTATCATTATTACGTCCCAGCTCGCCTGCACAAAGTTACCTCTATTTTTATGATAAATTCAGGCGCACATGTGCGCTTCTCCGGAGGCAAGCTGGGACGCAGTTACAGGCGAAGCACATACAGAGTTCGCCTAGCCTTTGATAAATCTAGCCCATAGCCAAGAGGCTCAAATAGCCTATGCTCAGCTGTATGTAGCAGTGATATATACTAATATATATATATATATATATATATATATATATATATATATATATATATATATAAAATATATTTCAATACATACTATTGTTCGAAAGCAGAAGTCAAAATGTCACAACAAATATATCATGATATAATTCAAAACAGATGAATGACAAATGAAGCAAATAATGATAATAATGATGATGATGATGATGATGAAAACGGCACAACTCAAGTAGTTTTTTAGCAGCCAAGAACTTATAGACAATGCACAATCCTTTCTGGAATATGACATTGTGTTTCAAAGATATTGAATGCCAAAACATGTAACAATGAGTATATATGAACATATTCAACAAGATGTACATCCTAAAGCACAACCCCTGCCATTCCTGTATTAGTAGTACAGCTTCTTATTGCATTCATTTTTTCTTCACCTGATCTTTCAAACATCCTTCAAGCACCATTGGTGGAGTTTCACAAAGTGCTTTCTCAAATATTTTACAACCAGTCATTAATGCTTTAAAAAACATGAAAACACTTTAATCAGCTTTCCAGAAACAAATACTGAAATAAATGTCAACACATTTTTTCTATTATTATAGAATTCCAAATGTCATTGTGTGTATTGACTGCACATTTGTGCACCATCTAAAGAACCAAAATAAATGTCAGTAGGAAGGGACAAATGTTCAAATAGTATGTGACCATGAAAACAAATTCGTATTAATACTTTCAGCCTTCCTGGGCGTGCACATGACTCATACATATCAAGGAAGTCATCATTATATAGAGTTATGGAAAGTGCAACTTTACTAGGTAATTATAATTGTTTAAATTAATCGTAAATAACAAATGTTTAAAATAAACTCCTAATTTTACTTTATTACAGGAGATGCAGAATACCAGTGTTACCAATTGTTGATAACACCAAAATCTATTATTATTATTTTATTATTATACTTTATTTATGAAGCACCATCATATTCTGCAGCGCTGTCCATAGATACAATTCATTTAAAAAAAAAAATGATATAAAACTTGTAAGAGACAGGACAAAATTTACAAACACATACAGGAGGAATTGAGGGCCCTATTCCCATGGGAATTTACAATCTAGAAAATCTAATGCAAAAACATCTCGAATCATATTTAGTGTGGCGCAAAGCTCTGGAATTGAACAAACATTTGGCATTTTAAAAAGCAGATACAGATGTCTAGACAAGTCAGGAGAAGCTTTGAAGTACACTCCAAGAAAAACAGCTGACACAATCGCTGCATGCTGTATGCTTTATAACATTGCCATCCTGAATCATGTTGACATACAAAATTAGGAAATAATAATGAATGAAAAGATAAATTATGATGATATGACTGAAAAATCTTCTGTTAATACATCTGTAAGAGGCTATATAATTAATAATTTCTTTTAAAAATCAAATGATATAATTATTGATCAACAATACTTGCTATTTTTTAATTTAGACATTAATTAAACAACATATATATATATATATATACACACTTTACACATGATCATTAATTTATTAATCACTTCAGAATAGAAAACAATTACAACTTAATATAATTCACATCTCATTTACAATAAATTTAAAAAAATTACACCATCAAAAACGTAATAAATATATTTATAACATACATTATAAGTTTTATAATATAAAATAATTGACTAAGATATACAAAACATCTATTGTAACAATGTCATATAAACCATTGATAATTACAACATCATTTTCTGGGCATCGTAACATATAATTTTACATGTGAACACACCCATTTGTGTAAATATACTTGATCTTAAATATAAATAGTACAGATCATACAACATTCGCAATATAAAAGAATAACCTAACATCATCAAGATATATTAACAACCATTAGATTATCAGACTCTAAGCACAGTTTTTTTGAGTAAACAGTGAAGAATAAGATAAGGAGGACTTTGTAAAATGATTTACAGATAAGATAAGGATGTCTGCTCTCTCTACAAGATCAGCCCATTTAATTGGAGTGTGGTTTCAATTCAAACAAACAGCTTTTCATATACAAAAATTAACCTAAAGGAGCAAGTTATCATACATTATAAACACTGCACCTGGTCAAGTCATTGGAAGCACATTAAAGAGAAACCACTGTAACTGTCCTTTTAATATAAGTTTATACACCCTTAATGTAGTCTGTTTTTCACTATGGGTCTAACATTAAACTTCTAAAATAAATGCTACTCAGATATGCTTACACTTTAGAGGATGCGTGACTCTAATATTAATATAATAATATAAAAACAAGTAATATCTAACCCACCCTAACTAACCCCTTAATGACCACTGGTCTTTAAGTTTTGTTTTTTTTTTGGTTATAATAGCATGGGTCCCAGAAAGCCTGGTCTTTAAGGGCTTAAAGGGACACTGAACTCAATTTTTTTCTTTAGTGATTCAGATAGAGCATGCAATTTTAAGCAACTTTCTAATTTACTCCTATTATCAAATTTTATTTGTTCAGAACACTGGACAGCACTTGTCTATTGGTGGGTAAATTTATCCACCAATCAGCAAGAACAACTCAGGTTGTTCACCAAAAATGGGCCGGCATCTAATCTTACATTCTTGCTTTTCAAATAATGCATGCTCTATCTGAATCACGAAAGAAAAAATTTGGGTTCAGTGTCCCTTTAAGATTGTTAATCATAATAAATATATATATATATATATATATATATATATATATATATATATATATATATATATATATATATAATGCTCAAATGAAAAAGTATTGCAGTATGCAGTGATACCTTTTTTATTGGACTAACATAATATTTCAAAGACAAGCTTTCAATAGATTTCCTCCCTACCTCAGGTCTGAAGCAATACTGATCTTTAGACCTGTGGAAGGGAGGAATACTCTTGAAAGCTTGTCTTTGAAATATTATGTTAGTCCAATAAAAAAGGTATCACTGCATACTGCAATACTAAGTCATTTGAGCATCTTATCTACTGGACTAACACGGCTAATCCAATCTTCACTATATACAAGTATTCTATTTCAGAGTTAACATTTTCGGGGAGTAACCCCGTCCTCAGACTCTAGTGAATAGAATATATAGTTCTATTCACTAGAGTCTGAGGATGAGGGTTACTCCCCGAAAACGTTAACTCTGAAATAAAATACTTGTTTGACAAGGCGAGTGCATCCTTTGGACTTTTCTCTTAATATTGATTTTTCTGGGTAGCATCCCGGCATTAAGAAGGACTACAGGGACAGTGAGTGCTGGTATATTGAACTGTGTGTATATATATATACACATATATATACACAATAATATGTCGTGTCTATTTATAATTCTGTTTTTGCAAACCAACTCTGTACAAACTCATATTCTGAGCAGAGCCACACTACGAGTTTGAATGAATAGCCTTCAATAGATCACACATTTAATTTTAAATTTGAAAGAATAAATAGTAACGGGTTCTACGGTACCTCTCCAATGTAACTGTCTTATAGCAGCACTCTTATCTCCCAACAAATCTCTCCCTAAAATTCGTACAGTCCAAATGTCACCATAAACATTAAGCAGCCCAGCAGAGTATTGAAGATCAAACACTACTAGCCACTTCCTTGTGACACAATGTACAAGCAAGTCCACAAAGCTTTGATATTGAAATGTTTTGGACACCAGGGGGCCACATGTTGTTGTAACTCTGACATAAGAAGAAATGTATACAACTGGGTAAAAAAATCATAGTGTTACCTATAGGCTGTGGTGTTTGAGCTGCCTCAGGTGAAGGCAGCAGGGTAAGATCCTGCTGAGTATGGCAGGTACTATGAAGGATGGTAGTGATCAATCACATATATAACCCTCATCTGACTGGCCTTAAAGGGATATTCCAGACAAAATTGAAAACCACATGGGTGCATTTCGGTATTGAACAGAAGCACATTTGTAATATACATGTATTAGTAAAAATGCTTCTAATAAAAGCTATAGCTGTTTCAAACGTGTATATAAGTATGCACCGTGCACCAGCATTTTAAACACAGCACTTGCTCAGAGAGCCTAAGGTGCTTGTACCATCTGGTAATGACTCAATTTATTAATTGCTGACATGATACAAGCCCCAGTGATGATCTGAGCAGCTGCGCCTGCAATATTTAAAATGTGGGTGCAGTAACAATATCTAGCTATGCTTCACATGCACGTGCAGAGAAAAATGTTAACACTAAAACAGTGATAACTTTTACAAGAAGCATTTTTGCCAATACTTTTGCAAATATGCTTTCATTCAAAGATGTAATTAATCTATGTGCATTTAAATTTTGACTAGAATGTCTCTTTAAGCTATAAATGACTAAACAGGGACGGCTCTATAATGGGTCCTGATTGAACCATGGGACAGCACATGGGGAGAATATGGTTGTCTTAAATAATATTACAGTGCCAAAGTCACTTGTACATACCTACGTATCCCTTTTGCCTTTAGGAAGTAGTGAAATGCTTGGGGTTAGACTGAAGTGGAGAGTTGGGGGTGTCATTTTATTTTATGACCTAGGCAGCACATTATCAGTACCTAGAGCCTGTGGGGCCTATCTATCAAGCTCTGTATGGAGCTTGACGCCCGTGTTTCTGGCGAGCCTGCAAGCTCGCCAGAAACAGCAATTAAGAAGCAGCGGTCTAAAGACCGCTGCTCCATAACCCTGTCCGCCTGCTCCGAGCAGGCAGGACAGACATCGCCGGAATTCAACCCAATCGAGTACGATCGAGTTGATTGACACCCCCCTGCTGGCGGCCGATTGGCCGTGAGTCTGCAAGGAGCGGCGTTGCAATGCTGAATACGGAGAATGTATTGCTCTCTGCATTCAGCAAGGTCTGTCGGACCTGATCCGCACTGTCGGATCAGGTCCGACAGACCCTTGTTAAATAGGCCTCTGTGACTAAATAGTAAAAAAAAAAAATGAAAACATCCAATAATTTAAGTTTGCTTAATTTATTTAAAAAAAACAGACCTATTGATAGGAATTTATTGTTGTCATTATGTTCCCTAAACTACTAGAAAAGGAAATCAAAACATTTAAAGCATATGCCAGGTATATGCTCATTATTGCATTCTAAAATATGTTCACACAGAGTAGTTTTTAGTTGTAAAGATGGTTCTCCTCTCTGCACAACAACCAATTGCATTGAAACTCACAGACCTTTTGTACTTCTATCCTCATAGATTAAGATACAAACAGCTAAACACAAATATCAGCTTGACAACAGATTGTATAGGAGGGTGTTTCCAAACAAGGGAACCACACAAGTAATAACTAAAATAAATCTACTACAGTTAAAGACAAAGTAAAATTTACTACTGTTAAATGATATCATTAAAAACAAGAAACCACACAGAAAACACAAATAAAAGGTATGAAATACACTGGTAAGGTACCTGAAATCTCAGATGTTGAATTGGACGTCTACCAAAAAATAAGCTGCAGCTAAAAACCAATGTTTAAGGTGTCAATTAAAACATAATAATTACCACTTTAAAAATATATAAACCTCCTGAGGTAACAGTAATAAATATATGCCCACAGGGGCCTGTGGGCTTGGGAGAACAAGGAATCTTATGATACCTGACTGTAGATGTGTATTACAAACATGATAAGAGGACAAAGTTTTATCTGGAGGTTAACTTTAAAAAATATTGGGAATTTTGATTTTAATACATGGACTGTTTATATTTTTGCAGGGGTTAAAAACATAGGGTCCAATGATCAAAAATTTGTCCAAACGTCAAAGCCTCACATGGGCAGACCACAAACAATAATCTAAAAAAGGGGGTAACCTGTAATTTTCTGCACGTTTTGAGCTTACCTCCATAGAAAGCAAATAAAGCTTCCTAGATGATTCTCACAGGGGAGAGTGAATGTGATAGGGAGCACCCAACACTTATAGCAACATTTAAAACAAATAAAAAAATGTCAGCTCATACAATCAGTTTACCATATGTTTGTTTCTAGCTTCACAAACAAGTCTTTTTCCTTCACTTTCATAAACACAATACGTGTTTTGAGACAGACTTGGAAGCCAAAGTTCAGTGAGATGAAACTGTAAAACATACAGGCGTAATATACTTGACCATTACGAACAAATTGCAAAGAAACTTCATATATCCCCAAGGAAGTGACTCATTTCACACTAGAAATGTTGACATCTTATTTACGATTTAAACAGCTTTTTTACTTCTTGTTTTTGTAAATTACCTTAAATAGTTTTATCATTAACATTGAATATGATTTTTTTTGCGAAATTTAAGGGCAATTTGTATGTCATAATGATCATTTGTATCTTGCATTGGGGTTTTCACACCTATTTGTATGTGCATTATTTATAAATTTAGTACATAGCTAACAGTAAAATGCGCCTTTGAATCCCACCATGGAATTCATAGCACTGATGGATCATTTTAGATCATTTCATCTGAGTGGAGATCTTTAGATCATCAGGCCCATAGACCTAGTGCTAACATTACAAGCTCTTAGAAATTAAACCATGTCATTTTTGCACTATAATGGGCATTTAAAGGGACATAAAAGTGTAAAATGAAAATGTTCTTATATGTCAGAGCATTTTATTATCACACTATTGCTTGTATTTAACTATGTGTTTAACTCCTTCAAATGGATTAAACACATATGGACGGATTACGAGTGGAGCGCTATTTAGTGCTTTCACTCGCTAACTGCACTAATAGTAAACTTTTTGCACGCATTGGGTTGCGCTCGTATTACAAGTTGAAAGAAAAAAGTTATCGAACGCGCACTAACTCGATGCACACAAAAAGTCAGTTAGAATAACACACGCAATAACCAATTCCCCCAAAGAAGTCAATGGAGAAAAAAAAGTGGGAAAAAACTAACACCCCACTCTTGTCTTAACCTGAACAAATTTTCTCAAGTGCGCTAAGCCGACATAAACATATAAATATTTCACATTCCAATGTTCTTCACATAAAAGAATATGTTCTATTTATTCATAAATACATATATACTGTAGATGGTATTTTGGTACAATGTATATCTATACCTTTGTGTGTGTGTGTGTGTATATATATATATATATATATATATATATATATATATATATATAGGTATATACAGATATAAATATGAATATCTATTTAAAAATACATAGAACATATTTCATTATGAGCAGAACATTGGATTGTGAAATATTTACAGTAAATACATAGTTAAACACTTTATAAAAAAATATTGCATAAATATTTTTTACATGGTTTTTATCTACTTAACTATTAAAGGGCCATTATACACTCATTTTTTCTTTGCATAAATGTTTTGTAGATGATCTATTTATAAAGCCCATGAAGTTTTTTTTTTTTTTAAATAAATGTATAGTTTTGCTTATTTTTAAATAACATTGCTCTGATTTTCAGACTCCTAACCAAGCCCCAAACTTTTATGTGAATACCGTCAGCTACCTTCTCCAGCTTGCTCCTGTTTGTGTAAAGGGTCTTTTCAGATGCAAAAGAAGGGGGAGGGGTGTAGGGTCTTATTTCCCACTTGCAGTGGGCTTTCCTGCTACCTTTTCAACAGAGCTAAACTGACAGCTTCTAAGTAAGTTTTTGAACAGTTTTATACTGGATTTTTATATCAGTATCTGTGCATCTTATTCTTTATAGTAGTGTCTATTACATGCAGTTATATGAAAACTGAGTGTATACTGTCCCTTTAAGGGCTCCAATGCACTTATATATACATACATAATCTCACAAAAGTGAGTACACCCCTCACATTTTTGTAAATATTTTATTATATCTTTTCATGTGACAACACTGAAGAAATTACACTTTGCTACAATGTAAAGTAGTGAGTGTACAGCCTGTATAACAGTGTAAATTTGCTGTCCCCTCAAAAACATAATTTATGCTTACCTGATAAATTCCTTTCTCCTGTAGTGTAGTCAGTCCACGGGGGTCATCCATACTTATGGAATATTTCTCTTCCTAACAGGAAACTGCAAGAGAATTACCCAGCAGAGCTTGCTATATAGCTCCTCCCCCCTCACCTGTCATACTCAGTCATTCGACCAAGCATACGAGAAAGGAGGAACCATAGGGTACAGTGGTGACTGGAGTTTAATTAAAATTTAGACCTGCCGTAAAAAACAGGGCGGGCCGTGGACTGACTACACTACAGGAGAAAGGAATTTATCAGGTAAGCATAAATTATGTTTTCTCTGTTAAGTGTAGTCAGTCCACGGGTCATCCATTACTTATGGAATACCAATACCAAAGCTAAAGTACACGATTGAAAGGGAGGGACAAGGCAGGAACATTAAACAGAAGGAACCACTGCCTGAAGTACCTTTCTCCAAACACAGCCTCCGAGGAAGCAAAAGTGTCAATTTGTAAAATTTTGAAAAAGTGTGAAGCGAAGACCAAGTCGCAGCCTTGCAAATCTGTTCCAACGGAGGCCTCATTTTTAAAGGCCCAGGTGGAAGCCACAGCTCTAGTAGAATGAGCTGTAATCCTTTCAGGAGGCTGCTGTCCAGCAGTCTCATAGGCAAATCGTATTATGCTACGAAGCCAAAAAGAGAGAGAGGTAGCCAAAGCCTTTTGACCTCTCCTCTGTCCAGAGTAAACGACAAACAGGGAAGAAGTTTGACGAAAATCCTTTAGTTGCCTGCAAATAGAACTTTCAGGGCACGGACTACGTCCAGATTATGCAAAAGTCGTTCCTTCTTTGAAGAAGGGTTAGGACACAGAGATGGAACAACAATCTCTTGATTGATATTCTTGTTAGTAACTACCTTAGGTAAGAACCCAGTTTAGTACGCAGAACTACCTTGTCTGAATGGAAAATCAGATAAGGAGAATCACAATGTAAGGCAGATAACTCAGAGACTCTTCGAGCCGAGGAAATAGCCATCAAAAACAGAACTTTCCAAGGATAACAACTTGATATCAATGGAATGAAGGGGTTCAAATGGAACGCCTTGAAGAACATTAAGAACTAAGTTTAAGCTCCACGGCGGAGCAACAGTCTTAAACACAGGCTTAATCCTAGTTAAAGCCTGACAGAAAGCCTGAACGTCTGGAACTTCAGCCAGACGTTTGTGTAGAAGAAATAGACAGAGCAGAAATCTGTCCCTTTAACGAACTAGTAGATAAGGCCCCTTTTCTAAACCCTCTTGTAGAAAGGACATATCCTAGGAATCCTAACCTTACTCCATGAGTAACTCTTGGATTCGCACCAATGTAAATATTTACGCCATATTTATGGTAAATTTTTCTGGTAACAGGCTCCTAGCCTGTATTAAGGTATCAATAACAGACTCTGAGAAACCACGCTTTGATAGAAATCAAGCGTTAAATCTCCATGCAGTCAGCCTCAGAGAAATTAGGTTTGGATGTTTGAAAGGACCCTGAATTAGAAGGTCCCTGTCTCAGAGGCAGAGACCACGGTGGACAGGACGACATGTCCACTAGGTCTGCAAACCAGGTCCTGCGTGGCCACGCAGGCGCTATCAGAATCACCGAAGCTCTCTCCTGTTTGATCTTGGCAATCAAACGAGGAAGCATCTGGAAATGGTGGAAACACATAAGCCATGTTGAAGACCTCAAGGGGCTGTCAGAGCATCTATCAGCACCGCTCCCGGGTCCCTGGACCTGGATCCGTAACAAGGAAGCTTGGCGTTCTGACGAGACGCCATGAGATCCAGATCTGGTTTGCCCCAACGACGAATCCAGTTGAGCAAAGACCTCCGGATGAAGTTCCCACTCTCCCCGGATGAAAAGTCTGGCGACTTAGAAAATCCGCCTCCCAGTTCTCCACGCCTGGGATGTAGATCGCTGACAGGTGGCAAGAGTGAGACTCTGCCCAGCGAATTATCTTTCGAGACTTCCAACATCGCTAGGGAACTTCTGGTTCCCCCTTGATGGTTGATGTAAGCCACAGTCGTGATGTTGTCCGACTGAAATCTGATGAACCTCAGAGTTGCTAACTGAGGCCAAGCTAGGAGAGCATTGAATATTGCTCTTAACTCCAGAATATTTATAGGGAGGAGTTTCTCTCCTGAGTTCCATAATCCCTGAGCTTTCAGGGAATTCCAGACTGCTCCCCAGCCTAGAAGGCTGGCGTCTGTTGTGACAATGGTCCAATCTGCCTGCGAAAGGTCATCCCCTTGGACAGATGTGGCCGAGAGAGCCACCATAGAAGAGAATCTCTGGTCTCTTGATCCAGATTTAGTAGGGGGGGACAAATCTGAGTAATCCCCGTTCCACTGACTTAGCATACACAATTGCAGCGGTCTGAGATGCAGGCGCGCAAATGGTACTATGTCCATTGCCGCTACATTAAGCCGATTACTTCCATGCACTGAGCTACTGACGGTGTGGAATGAGTGAAGGACACGGCAAAGCATTTAGAAGTTTTAATAACCTGGCCTCTGTCAGGTAAATTTTCATCTCTACAGAATCTATAAGAGTCCCTAGAAAGGGAACTCTTGTAAGTGGTAATAGAGAACCCTTTTCCACGTTCACCTTCCACCCATGCGACCTCAGAAATGCTAGAACTATCTCTGTATGAGACTTGGCAGTTTGAGAACTTGACGCTTGTATCAGAATGTCGTCTAGGTACGGAGTCACCGCTATGCCTCGCGGTCTTAGTACCGCCAGAAGTGATCCTAGAACTTTTTGTAAAGATTCTTGGAGCCGTAGCTAATCCGAAGGGAAGAGCTACAAACTGGTAATGCCTGTCTAGGAAGGCAAATCTCAAATACCGGTAATGGTCCTTGTGAATCGGTATGTGAAGGTAGGCATCCTTTAAGTCCACGTGGTCATGTACTGACCCTCTTGGATCATGGGAAGGATGGTTCGAATAGTCTCCATTTTGAATGATGGAACTCTTAGAAATTTGTTAGGATTTTTAAGTCCAAGATTGGTCTGAAGGTTCCCTCTTTTTTTGGGAACCACAAATAGATTTGAATAGAATCCCTGCCCGTGTTCTGTCCGCGGAACTGGGTGGACTACCCCCATTAGTAAAGGTGTCTTGTACACAGCGTAGAAACGCGCTCTTTCTTTGTTTGGTTTGCTGATAACCTTGAAAGATGAAATCTCCCCTGTGGAGGAGAAGTCTTGAAGTCCAGGAGATATCCCTGGGAATATGATCTCCAACGCCCAGGATCCTGGACATCTCTTGCCCAAGCCTGGGCCGAAGAGAGAAAGTCTGCCCCCCACTAGATCCGTTTCCCGGATAGGGGGGCCCTCTCTTCATGCTGTCTTGGGGGCAGCAGCAGGTTTCTGGCTCTGCTTGCCCCTGTTCCAGGACTGGTTAACTTTCCAGCCCTGCCTGTAACGAGCAACAGCTCCTTCCTGTTTTGGAGCGGAGGAAGTTGATGCTGCTTCCTGCCTTGAAGTTACGAAAGGCACGAAAATTAGACTGTTTGGCCTTTGATTTGGCCCTGTCCCTGAGGTAGGCCATGGCCCTTACCTCCCGTAATGTCAGCAATAATTTCTTTCAAGCCGGGCCCGAATAAGGTCTGCCCTTTGAAAGGAATATTAAGCAATTTAGATTTAGAAGTCACATCAGCTGACCAGGATTTAAGCCATAGCGCTCTGCGCGCTTGGATGGCGAATCCGGAGTTCTTAGCCGTAAGTTTGGTTAAATGCACAACGGCATCAGAAACAAATGCGTTAGCTAGCTTAAGTGTTTTAAGCTTGTTCATTATTTCATCAATGGAGCTGAGCGAATGGCCTCTTCCAGAGACTCAAACCAGAATGCTGCGGCAGCAGTGACAGGCGACAATGCATGCAAGGGGCTGTAAAATAAAACCTTGTTGAACAAAACATTTTCTTAAGGTAACCCTCTAATTTTTTTATCCATTGGATCTGAAAAGGCACAACTATCCTCCACCGGGATAGTGGTACGCTTAGCTAAAGTAGAAAACTGCTCCCTCCACTCTAGGGACGTCTGCCATAAGTCTTGTGTGTGCGTGGCGTCAATAGGAAACATTTTCCTAAATATGGGAGGAGGGGTAAAAGGCACACCAGGTCTATCCCACTCCTTGCTAATATCTCTGTAAGTCTTTTTTGGTTATAGGAAATCGTCAGTACACACCCTGAGGGCTACCGCATAGTATCTATCCAACCTACATAATTTCTCTGGAATTGCAACCGTGTTACAATCATTCAGAGCGCCTAATACCTCCCCTAGCAATGTGCGGAGGTTCTCTAGCTTAAATTTAAAATTGGAAATCTCTGAATCCAGTCTCCCTGGATCAGATCCGTCACCCACAGAATGAAGCTCTCCGTCCTCACATTCTGCAAACTGTGACGCAGTATCTGACATGGCTCTCATCTCATGCGCTCTATCCTTAACCCAGAGCTATCGCGACTTGCCTCTTCAATCTGCAACTTAGATAATACTTCTGTCATAACAGTAGCCCATGTCTTGCAAAGTGATTTGTAAGGGCTCTCCCTGATGTACTTGGCGCCCACAAAATCACGCACCTCCTGAGCGGGAGGCGCAGGCTACTGACACGTGAGGAGAGTTAGTCGGCATTAACTTCCCCTCGTCGTCTGGTGATAATTTCTTTACATGTAAACGATTGACTTTTATTCAAAGTAGCATCAATGCCAATTGGTACACAAATTTCTATTGGGCTCCACATTGGCCTTTAAACATAGTGAACAAAGAGATTCATCTAAGTCAGACATGTTTAAACAACCTAGCAATGAGACTAGCAAACTTGAAATACTTTTCAAAATTAATTTACAAGCAATATAAAAAACGTTACTGTGCCTTTAAGAAGCACAGAAAAACTGACACAGTTGAAATAACAATGAACAAAAAGAGTTATAGCAACCAAATTTTCACAGTAAATGTATTAAGTTGGCAAAGGATTGCACCCACCAGCAAATGGATGATTAACCCTTAGTACCCCAAAAACGGAGTAACAATTATATAATTAACGTTTTTCTCACAGTCAAATACACTGTCACAGGACTACTGTGACTGATTACCTCCCTCAAAATGGATTTTGAAGACCCCTGAGCTCTCTAGAGACGATCTGGATCAAGGAGGATGAAGTAGACAGATTGTGACTGAATTTTTTACTGCGCAAAAAAAGCGCTTAAAATAGGCCCCTCCCACTCATATTACAACAGTGGGGAAGCTCAGAAACTGTTTCTATGCAGAAAACAAAAATGGCCATGTGGTAAAAATCATAGCCCCAATAAGTTTTATCACCAAGTACCTCACAAAAAACGATTAACATGCCAGTAAACGTTTTAAACATACCATTTAAAAGTTATGTAGTATTATTTACAAGCCTGCTACCAGTCGCTTTTACTGCGTTAAGGCTCATACATTATTTCAGTATTAACAGTATTTTTTCAGTCAAATTCTAGTCCCTAGAAAATAACTCTACTGTGCATACATTTATCAGCCTGATACCAGTCACTACTACTGCATTTAAGGCTGTACTTACATCATACGGGTAACAGCAGTGTTTTCTTAGTCAATTCCATTCCCAGAAAATATTGTACTGCACATACCTCATTTGCGGGAGACCCCGCATGCTATTCCCATTTTCTGAAGTTACCCCACTCCTCAGAATGTCGAGAACAGCCAGTGTATCTTAGTTACGCCTGCTAAGATCATAGAAAACGCAGGCAGTTTCTTCTTCCAAATACTGCCTGAGATAGAAAAACAGCACACTCCGGTGCCATTTAAAATAACAAACTTTTGATTGAAGAATAATTAAGTAAAAACTCCAGCTCCTCTCGCGACCTCCTTCTTTGTTGAGGGTTGCAAGACAATGACTGGGTATGACATGTGAGGGGAGGAGCTATATAGCAGCTCTGCTTGGGTGATCCTCTTGCAACTTCCTGTTGGGAAGGAGAATATATCCCATAAGTAATGGATGACCTGTGGACTGAACACACTTAACAAGAGAAATAACTCAACACACAGCCATTAATATCTAAACCGTTGGCAACAAAAGTGTCAATATTTTGTGTGGCCATCATTATTTTACAGCACTGCCTTAACCTTCTTGGGCATGGAGTTCACCAGAGCTTCACAGGTTGCCACTGGAGTCCTCTTCCACTCAACATCACGGAGCTGGTGGATGTTAGAGACCTGCCGTATGAGGATGCCCCACAGATGTTCAATAGGGTTTAGGTCTGAAGACATGCTTGGCCAGTCCATCACCTTTACCCTCACTTCTGCAACGCAGTAGTGGTCTTGGAGGTGTTTTTGGGGTCGTTATCATGTTGGAATACTGCCCTGCGGCTCAGTCTCTGAAGGGAGGGGAACATGCTCTGCTTCAGTATGTCACAGTACATGTTGGCATTCATGGTTTCCTTAATGAACTGTAGCTCCCCAGTGCTGGCAGCACTCATGCAGACCCAGACCATGACACTCCCACAACCATGCTTGACTGTAGGCAAGACACACTTGTCTTTGTACTCCTCACCTAGTTGCCTCCACACACGCTTGACACCATCTGAACCAAATAAGTTTATCTTGGTCTCATCAGACCACAGGACATGGTTCCAGTAATCCATGTCCTTAGTCTGCTTGTCTTCAGCAAAATGTTTGCAGGCTTTCTTGTGCATCATCTTTAGAAGAGGCTTCCTTCTGGGACAACAGCCATGCAGACCAATTTGATGTAGTGTACGGCGTATGGTCTGAGCACTGACAGGCTGACCCCGCACCCCTTTAACCTCTGCAACAATGCTGGTAGCACTCATACGTCTATTTCCCAAAGATAACCTCTGGAAATGACGGTGAGCACGTGCACTCAACTTCTTTGGTCGACCATGGCGAGGCCTGTGGAACCTGTCCTGTGAAACCGCTGTATGGTCTTTCCCACCGTGCTGCAGCTCAGTTTCAGGGTCTTGGCAATCTTCTTATAGCCTATGCCATCTTTATGTAGAGCAACAATTCTTTTTTTTTTTAGATCCTCAGAGAGTTCTTTGCCATGAGGTGCCATTTTGAATTTCCAGTGACCAGTATGAGAGAGTGTAAGAGCGATAACGCCAAATTTAACACATCTGCTCCCCATTTACACCTGAGACTTTGTAACACTAACAAGTCACATGACACTGGGGAGGGAAAAGGGCTAATTGGGCCCAATTTGGACATATACACTTAGGGGTGTACTGACTTTTGTTGCCAACGGTTTAGACATTTGCTCTGCTCATGACCTCCTACTCTCTTGCTACCTCCTCACACTCCCGTTTACAGGACTTCTCCAGACTGGCTCCCATCTTGGGGAACTCTCTTTCTCACTCCACAAGACTCTTGCTTAGTTTTGAAAGTTTCAAGGCAGGCTCAATAAAGACTCTACTCCTATGCTATGCTATCCTTTCTTTATACCAGTTACTCTCCTCCATTGCTATCCCCTGAAACCCCTTAGCATGTAAGCCTAAGAGTCCAGCTGTTTGTAGATCACCTTCTTAAGAGCTGACTACAACAGTGCAACTCTCGGAAGGGCTATCTACCCGTTTGATCCCTATAAATGCTTTTGTTGTACTCCGCATTTGTTTATAGCGCTGCAGAATCTGTTGGCGCTCTACAAATAACCGATAATAATAATAATAATTTGGATGTTGCAACTTTAAGAAATGTTCTAATTTACTCCTATTATCAAATTTTCTTCATTCTCTTGGTATGTTTATTTGAAAGCAAGAATGTAAGTTTAGATGCATTACATTTTTGGTAAACAACCTGGGTTGTCCTTGCTGATTGGACAGTACCAATAACAAGTGCTGTTCATGGTCTGAACAAAAAATTTGCTGGTTTCTTAGCTTAGATGCCTTCTTTTTCAAATAAAGATAGCAAGAGAACGAAGAACAATTTTGTGTTGTGTCCCTTTACTAGGAAAGGAAGCTATCATCTCTTTGGGACTTCCCGGGTCTGCCCTTTTTTAGAGAAATAAAGGGACATGATATCTAAATATTTAATCACTTGAAAAGTTCTTGCAGCATATATGTAAAATGCTGACTAGAAATATTAAAGGGCCAGTAAACCTAGAAAATAATGTTATATAATTCTGCACATAGTGCAGAATTATGTATATAACATTATATTAGTGCTAGCTTTATGTAACATAATATTGCCGCTGGAATTTTTATTAAAAAAAGAGGGCTTTTTCAGACCCACCCTCTGTGCTCTACTAAGCAGGTCTGGTTTTCCCTCTGAGCACATATGGGCAGCTGTCTAGTCACAGCCCGTCCCTATCGCGCCATTGCCCTCAATGTAGCTCGCTCCTGCTCTGACAGCTGGAGCGAGCTACATTGAGTGTAATGGCGCGATCGGGCTGGGCTGTGACTAGACAGCTGCCCAGATGCGCTCAGAGGGAAAACCAGACCCGCTCAGTAGAGCACATAGGGTGGGCCTGAAAAATCCTCTTTTTTTAATAAAAATTCCAGCGGCAATATTATGTTACATAAAGCTAGCACTAATATAATGTTATATACGTATGTGCAGAATTATATAACATTGTTTTCTAGGTTTACTGGCCCTTTAAATGAGCAGCTTTATGTAAAAAGGAAGATATTTTACCTTAAAATGCAACATTCCATTGTAAAGGGACTTTAAGCATATAATCAGGATGGTTATCTCAGGACTTGCAAGGTAGTGTGCATCTGGCATGTGCATACAGTCAATTTATTTCCATCCTCAGTTTTAGAAAGTTTACTACGAAATCTCATGAGAATTTAGTGAAATCCCATGTTATTGCAGTAAAGCAAAAGTATGAATCCAGCACTATTTATGTTTAAATCTTTTATTAGGTTTATTAGTTGTACAGAAAAATTAAACAGAATAATACATCAGTAAGGTATATCTATTTAAATATGAGCATAATCAGAGGTCCTGATACCTCCACATGCATCCTTCTTTTAATGAAGACATCCATTCAAGACCTATTATCTCAATAATGATATGCATAGATATACAAAATTATAAAGAGTAAAGAAGACAAAGATTCATAGAGTAGGGAAAAAAAGAGGAAGGAAGAAGAAGAAAGAAGAAGAAACCCCAAGGATTCGGTGGGACTGCATCTGTCAGTATCCAGCTCATAGATATATTATCACTTATCCCCCTAGTATGGGATATCCAAGAGAGTATGAGTAGAGTGGGGAGAGGAGAGGTGGAGTGCGCAGGTAAGAAATAGAAAAGGTGTGAATTAGAGCAGAACAGGACTCCCGGGCTCCCTCCTCCCCCCCCCCCCCCCCCCGATCATTGCAGCTTATGGATCCTGTATCTCTAATGAGTCTCATCGGGGACTAAGTAGCTAAGTCATTATTGAGTGTCCAGTAAAACCAGACTCTTTCAAATTGGGTTTGAGTGTCTAGAATTTTAGAAGCTGCTTCATACATACGGTACGTCAGGTTTAATTTATTCCTCACCTCCTCCCACGCCGGGGCCCTCACCTTCCAGTATCTTGCGATACACATTCTAGTGACCGTGCACGCTATCTTAATAAATGTGTTTATCTGTTTGTTGTATTGTGGTAACGGTTCATGTAGTAGGGCCTGTATCGGTTTTAGTAAAATTTGATCCTCTAAGATCACCCCTAGGAGGGAGGACAACCGAGCCCAAATAGGCTGTATTATGGGGCAGTCCCACCACATGTGAAGATATGAACCCACTTCTCCCATCCTCTATAACAGAGTCTGTTATTTGTGATGGTCATATGGTGTGTTCTAGTTGGGGTTAGGTACCACCTATAGATGGTCTTAATAGTGTTTTCTCTAAAGTCGGCGCTAAGAAGGCCAGCGCACGCCGCCTTTAGAATCCCATCCCACTCTTTTTTGAGTTTATGTATGTTTAAGTCTTTTTCCCAAATTAAGATTATTGAGGGTTTTGTAGAGTTATTTTGGGATTGAATCTCCACATATAGTTTAGATATCATCTTTTTAGGTCTGTGAACTGAGTTCATTAAAGACTCTGTAGGTGATGAGGTGTGGGTCCCAGCTATTCTAATGTAGTGTTGAATAGCGGAATTAACTTGGAGGTATTGAAACCACAGCAACCTCTGAGGTGTTATTTGGGTTTGAATTTGTGTGAATGTCTTAGGTTTACCCCCTTCCAACCAATCTGCGACCCTGTAAAGGCCCTTATTTGCCCATTTATCCACCATCAGCTGAGGTCAGAAGTGAAGAGATATCTAATTGGGCGCATGGTCGATTGAGTGGGAGATAGTTTAAGTTGTTTACTTACTAGGGACCATAGGTGTGTGGTGTGGTCGGTGATATGTGAGCGATACCTAGTTAGTGCTGTGTCTGTCGGTTGTTTGCACCACAATATATCATCCGTATGAGTGGATCCCCTTAGGTCTGCTTCTAACTTGGGCCAGAGAACTAATTTTCCCCTTCCCCCCATGAGCAATGTTTGTGCCAATCTCGCCGCTTTGTAATATTCAACTAAATTGGGAAATCCAGCACTATTTAAAGGGACATTAAAGACTTTGAGATGGTAATATAAAATAATAAATTTTATATATATATATATATATATATATATATATATATATATATATATATATATACATGCAGTGCATATAAAAAGTCTACACACCCTTGTTAAAATGTCATGTTTCTGTAATGTAAAAAAATGAGACAAAGATAAATCAGAAATTTCAGAACTTTTTCCACCTTTAATGGGACCTATAAAATGAGACCTATAAAATGTACAACTCAATTGCAAAACAAACTAAAATCTTTTAGGTGGAGGGAAGTAGAAATAAAAAACTAAAATAATATGGTTGCATAAGTTGCATAATATTTTGTTGAAGCACCCTTTGATTTTATTACAGCACTCAGTCTTTTTGAGTATGAGTTTTTCAGCATGGCACATCTTGACTTGGCAAGATTTGCCCACTCTTCTTTGCAAAAACACTCCAAATCTGTCAGATTGTGAGGGCATCTCTTGTGCACAGCCCACTTAAGATCACCCCACAGATTTTCGATTGGATTCAGGTCTGGGCACTGAGTGGGCCATCCCAAAACTTTAATCTTCTTCTGTTGATTTGGATGTATGCTTTGGGGCGTTCTCATGCTGAAAGATGAAGTTCCTCTTCATGTTCAGCTTTCTAGCAGAAGTCTGAAGTTTTGTGCCAATATTGTCTAGTATTTGGAACTGTTCATAATTCCCTCTACCTTGACTAAGGGCCCAGTTCCAGCTGAAGAAAAACAGACCCAAAGCATGATGCTGCCACCAAAATGCTTCACTGTGGGTATGGTGTTCTTTTGGTTATATGCAGTGTTGTTTTTGCACCAAACATATCTTTTTGGAATCATGGCCAAAAAGTTTAATCTTTGTTTCATCAAACCAGAACACCTTTTGCGACATGCTTTTGGAGACTTCAGATGTTGTTTTTGCAAAATTTAGCTGTGCTTGGATGTTTTTTTTCGTAAGCAAAGGCTTCAGTCTTGCCACTCTACCCCATAGCCCAGGCATATGAAGAATACGGGCGATTGTTGTCACATGCACCACACAGCCAGTAGTTGACAGATATTTCTGTAGCTCCTTTAATGGTGCTATAGGCCTCTTGGCAGCCTCCCAGACCACTTTTCTTCTCGTCTTTTCATCAATTTTGGAGGGACGTCAAGTTCTTGGTAATGTCACTGTTGCGCCATATTTTCTCCACTTGATGATGACTGTGTTCCATGGTATATCTAATTCCTTGGAAATTCTTTTGTACCGTTCTTCTGACTGATACCTTTTAACAATGAGATCCCTCTGATGCTTTGGAAGCTCTCTGCGAACCATGGCTTTTGAAGTAGGTTGCGACTAAGAAAATGTCAGGAAATACCTACTAGAACAGCTGAACTTTATTCGGGGTTAATCAGAGGCATTTTAAATGATGGCAGGTGTGTACTGACTCCTATTTAACATGAGTTTGAATGTGATTGCTCAATTCTAAACACAGCTACATCCCCAGTTATAAGAGGGTGTGCACACTTATGCACCATATTTTATTTTTTCTTCCCTCCACCTAGGAGTTTGTTTGTTTTTCAATTAAGTTGTACAGTTTATAGGTCACATTAAAGGTGGAAACAGTTCTGAAATGATTTATCTTTGTCTAATTTTTTTACATCACAGAAACCTGACATTTTAACAGGGGTGTGTAGACTTTTTATATCCACTGTATATATACCGTATTTTTTGCTCCATAAGACACAAATTTTTCCCCCTCAAAAGTAAGGGGAAATGTCTGTGCGTCTTATGGAGTGAATGTGTGGACCGCCGGTTACCTTTAGCCCCGCCCACTGACTCTGAGACTTCGGACAGTGCTGCAGTCAGTGTTCTTTACAGATGTCTAAACACAGACTGCCTTAAGAAAAATGAAAAGAGCTCATTGGCTAACAGCATAGGGGGTGGGGTTATATGTCACATGCTGAACACGCTGATTGCAGAAGCCTGCTATGAAAGACACCCCAGAATTCCAGGAGCTGTAGGAAGTGTCGCTACAGTGGTGGTAATCCTGGCCCCCCAGGTAAGAGGCACACTATTCTCAAAGTTTGGTGTCCCCTGTGTGAGCAGGATGTGGGATAGAGACTACATATTGTAGACAATAGTCAGCAATCTTGGTGGCTAAAAACTGAACTTTATTAGTAAAAATATAAAATACAGTTCGGACAGTGCTGCAGTCAGTGTTTAGTTTGTTGCTGTGGTGCCCTGCCCCAGTGTTTGCGCGCTAAAAGACAGTAAAGCTTATTATGTATTTTTTATTTATAGGGACGACTCACTGCTTGTTGTTCTTCCCTCTCCCCAGTCCCCCTTGAGACTAAAGATACAGCCTTACCGTAATGATAATGATAACTAACGGACCACGCTGCACTCAAGGTGTTTAGGAAGTTCCTGAATCCTGAGTGCAGCTTGGTCTGTTAGTTATCATTATCATTACGGTAAGGATATAACTTTAGTCTCAAGGGGGAGAGGGAAGAACAACAAGCAGTTATTAAACAGTTTACTACACCATTTGATTCAGAATATTTTTTTTCTTGTTTTCCTCCTCTAAAAGCTAGGTGCGTCTTATGGTCAGGTGCGTCTTATGGAGCGAAAAATACGGTGTGTATGTGTATATGTATGTGTGTATATGTATATATATATATATATATATATATATATATACTTTCATTATCTAAGTTGTCCCTTTTTTCTTTTAATTCCTTTCTAAAATTGTGAACTTTTCAGTTCCTGTTTGAAATGCAAGTGCAGAACACTGTTATATTCCACACAGCCATTGGCTGCACACTCTAGGGTCCTATTTATAACTGTCCCTAATTGGCCACAGCAGAGAAGGTAATCTAAGTTACAACATGGCAGCTCCCATTGTTTTATAGACATTAAGGGGCCTATTTATTATGGTGCAAGCGCACATGATCCGATATTGCAGATCATGTCCGCTGCACATCGATAAATGCTGACAGCATACTGTTGCCGGCGAGCCTTCAGGTTTGCCGGAAACACTGGGCATCAAGCTCCACACGGAGCTTGATAAATATGCCCCTAAAAAATTACACTTATTTTGTCAATATTTAAGCAGCTAATGAAACTTTAACCCTTTGAGTGCTAAGCACTTTCTCACCTGGGTGCTAAGGTGATTTAAGTTTTCTATTTTAATTTTTTGACATTTTTATTTTTTAACTTGTATTTTTTTTTTTTCAGATACCCAAGACTTACAGCGTTGGAAAGGTTAGGCGATTACCTTTCCAACGTGGGTCTTGGGGGTCTGTAGCTGCTTAGATGACTGAGATACAGGCGTCTAAGCAGCATGCCCCCTTTCCCTATACTTTGTATTGTAATTTTTTAATAAAGTTGCACGGTGAATCACGTCATGACGTGTGACGTCACCGCGAAAACCGTGAAGCCCCAGCGATGCCTGTCACTATGCATGCCTGATCGCCAGGGTAGGAGCGGGTGGGAGCCCCCAGATCTCCCTCAAGGGGGGAGAGTGGGAGAGGTTAGCACCAGAGTGGGAAACTCTGCAACGGCTCAGAGCCGTCGTTAGCACTCAAGGGGTTAAAAAATACATCTACATATTATTCTCAGACTTAATTTTTCTTTCAATTTTCTTGTCAGCTTTTTACAGATGTCAAGTCATTTAGCATATAGGTATTATCTCCCTTTCAGTAAGGTCTGCCCCTGTGACGTCTATTGCAGTATAATTTCTTTCCAGAGTGTAAAGTTTTTGAGCTTTTGGATCAGAACATACAGAAATAGACTCCCCCTACTGGCAGACACCTGCACTACAGCTAGATTAATAATGTACTGGAGAAGTACACTACTGAATGTGTCAGGTGGTAACATAACTGTATAACCTGCAATGAGGGCTGCTGCAAAACAATAGCATATAAGCATCTGATATTTTATCATCTATCAGTTAGTCGGTCTACAACACCCCACCCCATAGATGGGGATAGCAGTGTATTACCACTTGCAATTTTGAATTGTATAGAAAATGTTTGTTGTACCCCATGGCAACCACTGAGGTACAGATCCTTAGAGTTTGTGAGGAATGTTTACATATATATACACACTTTATATATCTATATATATATATACACTTTATATATCTATATATATAAACCACTTTATATATCTATATATATATACACACTTTATATATCTATATATATATACACACTTTATATATCTATATATATATACACTTTATATATCTATATATATATATATACACACTTTATATATCTATATATATATATATACACTTTATATATCTATATATATATATATACACACTTTATATATCTATATATATATATACACACTTTATATATCTATATATATATATGTACACTTTATATATCTATATATATATATATACACACTTTATATATCTATATATATATATATACACTTTATATATCTATATATATATATACACACTTTATATATCTATATATATATATACACTTTATATATCTATATATATATATATACACACTTTATAATCTATATATATATACACTTTATATATCTATATATATATATACACTTTATATATCTATATATATATACACACTTTATATATCTATATATATATATATATACACACTTTATATATCTATATATATATATACACTTTATATATCTATATATATATATATATATACACACTTTATATATCTATATATATATATATACACACTTTATATATCTATATATATATATATATACACTTTATATATCTATATATATATATATACACTTTATATATCTATATATATATACACACTTTATATATCTATATATATATATATACACACTTTATATATCTATATATATATATATACACACTTTATATATCTATATATATATATATATATACACTTTATATATCTATATATATATATATATATACACTTTATATATCTATATATATATATATACACTTTATATATCTATATATATATATATACACTTTATATATCTATATATATACACACACTTTATAATCTATATATATATATATACACACTTTATATATCTATATATATATATATACACTTTATATATCTATATATATATATATACACACTTTATATATCTATATATATATATAACACACTTTATATATCTATATATATATATATATACACTTTATATATCTATATATATATATACACTTTATATATCTATATATATATACACACTTTATATATCTATATATATATATATACACACTTTATATATCTATATATATATATATACACTTTATATATCTATATATATATATATACACTTTATATATCTATATAATATATATACACACTTTATATATCTATATATATATATATACACACTTTATATATCTATATATATATATATACACTTTATATATCTATATATATATATATACACACTTTATATATCTATATATATATACACACTTTATATATCTATATATATATATACACACTTTATATATCTATATATATATATATACACTTTATATATCTAATATATATATACACACTTTATATATCTATATATATATATATACACTTTATAATCTATATATATATATACACACTTTATATATCTATATATATATATATACACTTTATATATCTATATATATATATATATACACACTTTATATATCTATATATATAATATATACACACTTTATATATCTATATATATATATATACACTTTATATATCTATATATATATATACACTTTATATATCTATATATATATATACACACTTTATATATCTATATATATATATATACACACTTTATATATCTATATATATATATATACACACTTTATATATCTATATATATATATATACACACTTTATATATCTATAATATATATATACACTTTATATATCTATATATATATATACACTTTATATATCTATATATATATAACACTTTATATATCTATATATATATATATACACTTTATATATCTATATATATATACACACTTTATATATCTATATATATATATACACACTTTATATATCTATATATATATATATACACTTTATATATCTATATATATATATATACACACTTTATATATCTATATATATATATATACACACTTTATATATCTATATATATATATATATACACTTTATATATCTATATATATATATATACACTTTATATATCTATATATATATACACACTTTATATATCTATATATATATATATACACACTTTATATATCTATATATATAATATACACTTTATATATCTATATATATATATACACTTTATATATCTATATATATATATACACACTTTATATATCTATATATATATATACACACTTTATATATCTATATATATATATATATATACACTTTATATATCTATATATATATATATATACACACTTTATATATCTATATATATATATATACACACTTTATATATCTATATATATATACACACTTTATATATCTATATATATATATATACACTTTATATATCTATATATATATACACACTTTATATCTATATATATATATATACACTTTATATATCTATATATATATACACACTTTATATATCTATATATATATATACACTTTATATCTATATATATATATACACTTTATATATCTATATATATATATACACACTTTATATATCTATATATATATATACACTTTATATATCTATATATATATATACACACTTTATATATCTATATATATATATACACACTTTATATATCTATATATATATACACACTTTATATATCTATATATATATATATACACTTTATATATCTATATATATATATACACACTTTATATATCTATATATATATATACACACTTTATATATCTATATATATATATACACTTTATATATCTATATATATATATATACACTTTATATATCTATATATATATACACACTTTATATATCTATATATATATACACTTTATATATCTATATATATATACACACTTTATATATCTATATATAAATAAATGTTAACATCTTTCTAGCCAGGGAATGACCTCTCTAAAATCTTAAAAGGAGAAGACTGTTATACTTCAAGGTATATTTATTAGCACTTTTTGTCTTCCCATTAAATGTTATTCATTATGCTCTGGTGGACACGGTATCTAAGAAATGCCACTCTCTTGGGCTCCCACTCACCTCGATTCCTCCAGACTCACTGCTGCATGAACAGTAGCAGCCAGGGTCAGGGTTTAAAAACAACACTGCAAGGAGAGGGAGATGGTGTCTGGGACTGTAGTCTAGTTTTTAACACAAATTGTAAGCAGCATAACAATGTACCTTCATTTCTGAGAAGAATTTTGCATTGAATAATCCACCTCTATTTTGTCAAGCGAGCATATTGTTTTATGTTTTTCCTTGTCACTGATTTCCTTGTCCCCCAGAATAAAATAACACTTGCTAACCAATCACAAATGAATACGCAGATATAGCATGAACTCTGTTTGCACATGTGCAGTTAAAGGGACAGTCAAGTCAAAATTAAACTTTCATGATTCGGACATGCACTTTTAAACAACTTTCCAATTTACTTTTGTCATCAAATTTGCTTTATTTCCTTGGTATTCTTTGTTACAAGTTAAACATAAGTAGACTGTCCCTTTAAGGAAAGAGACTGGGGTAGCCTGTCCTCTTCTCTTCCCTTAAGGTGGTTTGGCTCTGCTTCAGCTTAGTTAGTTATAATTTATTTAGCATATATTTAAACAAACATATATATTCCTTTCTAATCTCCGTATAAAAGCTGTATATAAATAGTATGCTATTGTAGAATGTTTTTATCATGATTGTTGCAGCAAAACTGATAATCCACCTTAAAAAAAATATGACTACAGATAAGGTGAGTTAGGAAGGGGAAAACAAAAGCTCATTTATAAATTAGCTAAAACTATTAATCCAAGCCTCCCTGGAAGAAAGTGGATAAAGTACAATTTTGATGTATTTTAAAGCAAAAGGAAACAAAATAAATTATGAATGTATAATGCAATAATATTTTCTTTTTAATAATGTAACATTTTATTTTATGCATTGTTTAAATGTTGAATTTAATGGTCCTTTAACAAGAATGCAGGGTGTGGTAATTAACTGTATAAACTAGAGATGTGCATTTGTTTCCTTAAGAATCTAAACTCATAACAAAAATCAGATATTAAAACAAAACGAATATCCGAATGAATGCACAAATTAAATTTAAAGAAAACGCAAAAATATTCATCAGTATTTATTCTTTTACTTTAATTTTGTAGGGGTTAAAGGGGCAGTAAACCTACAAAATAATGTTATATAGTTCTGCACAAACTTTATATAACAAAGTGCTTCAGAGATTTTTTATTACGAAGTACAATTTTGCAGAACGCCGCTCCTGACTTTACTAAGGGGGTCTGTTTTTCTCTAAGCGCATTGCGGGCACGCTGTCTACTTACTGCGCACCCGATCGTCCCATCAAACTGAATGTAGCTCTCCTGCTACCAGACCAGAGCGGGAGTGATCGGCCAGAAAAAAACAGACCCGCTCAGTAGAGCCAGGAGCGGCGTTCTGCAAAATTATACTTCGTAATAAAAAATCTTTGCAACACTTTGTTATATAAAATTGGCGCTAAGCTAATGTTATATAATTCTGCACTATGTGCAGAATTATATAACATTATTTTGTAGGTTTACTGCCCCTTTAATACTTCAGAGGGCTGGAGAGCCACACTAACTCGGTCCTCTTTTTAACAGAGCCCAGCCGCGCTAACTGCAGGCTTAGCGTAGCGGCTCCCAGTACTGACACTAAAGGAGAAAACTGGGGCTCTGTGAAGAAGAGGATCAGGTTACCACGGCTCTCCAGTGCACTGAAGGTAACTATAAGCTACAGGTGAACCTTTTCACCTGTAGCTTTTAAACATTTATAGTCATTTTAACTAAAGCAAAGCTAATAAATATTCAGTACTCATTTAGTTTAAAACTAATACTGAATTTCCCTGAATATTCGTTCTGAAACATTTGCACAAAACAAATGTTTAGCGGCTGCACAAGTCTAGTATAAAGTAAGAATGTGACCTCCCGTACAGCACCGTCTCATCAACAACAACCCAAAGTGATAAGATCTGCAAATCGGGCACTAAGTAAAAGGCAGCTCTGACTGTACATCACTAAAACAGCTGTAGCAGTTGGACAAAACAGTATTGAAGTTGCCCTTTTGGTGATACCAGTTTACACATTTTATTTTTTACTTACATACGGCTAGATTACGAGTTTTGCGTTAGGCGGAAAAAGCAGCGTTAACAGGTCCTAACGCTGCTTTTTCACTACCATTGCTATTACGAATCTTGCAGGTTTAGGGGCACCACACACTTCTTTGGCCTTACCGCAAAACAACTTAGTAAACTTTGTAAACCCTTTTTCTATGTGACTTCCATAGCGCTGGTATTACTAGTCTGTCCTGGGAGGCCAAAAAGTGAGCGGTACACCCTCTACCTCCAAGATCCTTAACGCATTTTAAAGTCAGTAGTTAAGAGTTTCATGGTACAGCGCCGTAGCATAAAACTCATGACTAAAGTGCTTAAAAGTACACTGACACCCATAAACTACCTATTAACCCCTAAACCGAGGCCCTCCCGCATCGCAAACACTTAAATACATTTTTTAACCCCTATTCTGCCGCTCCGGACATCGCCGCCACTATAATAAACATATTAACCCCTAAACCGCTGCACTCCCGCCTCGCAAACACTAGTTAAACATTATTAACCCCTAATCTGCCGCGCCCTAACAGCGCCGCCACCTACATTATACTTAATAACCCCTAATCTGCAACTCCGGACATCGCCGCCACCTACATTATACTTATTAACCCCTAATCTGCTGCCCCCAACATCGCCACCACCTACATTATATTTATTAACCCCTAATCTGCCGTCCCCAACGTCGCCGCCACTATATTAAATTTATTAACCCCTAAACCTAAGTCTAACCCTAACACCCCCTAACTTAAATATAATTTAAATAAATCTAAATAAAATTACTATCATTAACTAAACTATTTCTATTTAAAACTAAATACTTACCTGTAAAATAAACCCTAAGCTAGCTACAATATAACTAATAGTTACATTGTAGCTGTCTTACGGCTAGATTTAGAGTTTTGTCGGTAACGACCCGCGTAGCTAACGCTGGCTTTTTTCTGGCCGCACCTTTAAAATAACTCTGGTATTGAGAGTCCACAGAATGGCTGCGTTAGGCTCCAAAAAAGGAGCGTACAGCATATTTAATGCAACTTCAACTCTCAATACCAGAGTTGCTTACGGACGCGGCCCAGCCACAAAAACGTGCTCTGCACGATTCCCCCATAGAAAACAATGGGGCTGTTTGAGCTGAAAAAAAACTAACACCCTGCAAAAAAGCCGCGTTCAGCTCCTAACGCAAGCCCATTGTTGTCTATGGGGAAACACTTCCTACGTCTGCACCTAACACTCTAACATGTTACCCCGAGTCTAAACACCCCTAACATACTTATTAACCCTTAATCTGCCGCCCCCGCTATCGCTAGACACCCTGCATATTATTATTAACCCCTAATCTGCCGCTCCGTAAACCGCCGCTACTTACATTATCCTATGTACCCCCTAATCTGCTGCCCTAACATCGCCGACCCCTATATTATATTTATTAACCCTTAATCTGCCCCCCACAACGTCACCTCCACCTGCCTACACTTCTTAACCCCTAATCTGCCGACCGGACCGCACCGCTATTATAATAAGTTATTAACCCCTAATCCACCTCACTCCCCACCTCAATAATCCCTATAATAATATAGTATTAACCCCGAATCTGCCCTCCCTAACATCGCTGACACCTAACTTCAAGTATTAACCCCTAATCTGCCGACTGGAGCTCACCGCTATTCTAATAAATGTATTAACCCCTAAAGCTAAGTCTAACCCCTAACACTAACACCCCCCTAAATTAAATATAATTTTAATCTAACGAAATTAATTAACTCTTATTAAATAAATTATTCCTATTTAAAGCTAAATACTTACCTGTAAAATAAATCCATAATATAGCTACAATATAAATTATAATTATATTATAGCTATTTTAGGATTTATATTTATTTTACAGGTAACTTTGTATAATTTTAACCAGGTACAATAGCTATTAAATAGTTAAGAACTATTTAATAGCTAAAAATAGTTAAAATAATTTCAAAATTACCTGTAAAATAAATCCTAACCTAAGTTACAATTAAACCCAACACTACACTATCAATAAATTAATTAAATAAAATACCTACAATTACCTACAATTACACCTAACACTACACTATCAATAAATGAATTAAATACAATATCTAGCAAATAACTACAATGAAATAAACTAACTAAAGTACAAAAAATAAAAAAGAACTAAGTTACAAAAAATAAAAAAATATTTACAAACATAAGAAAAATATTACAACAATTTTAAACTAATTACACCTACTCTAGGCCCCTAATAAAATAACAAAGCCCCCCAAAATAAAAAATGCCCTACCCTATTCTAAATTACAAAAGTTCAAAGGTCTTTTACCTTACCAGCCCTGAACAGGGCCCTTTGCGGGGCATGCCCCAAGAAATTCAGCTCTTTTTCCTGTAAAAAAACACATACAATACCCCCCCCCCAACATTCGCAACCCACCACCCACATACCCCTAATCTAACCCAAACCCCCCTTAAATAAACCTAACACTAAGCCCCTGAAGATCTTCCTACCTTATCTTCACCATACCAGGTTCACCGATCAATCCAGAAGAGCTCCTTCGATGTCCTGATCCAAGCCCAAGCAGGGGGCTGAAGATGTCCATGATCCGGCTGAAGTCATCATCCAAGCGGGAGCTGAAGAGGTCCAATGATCCGGCTGAAGTCATCCATCCAAGCGGGAGCTGAAGAGGTCCATGATCCGGCTGAAGTCTTCTATCAACAGCATCTTCAATCTTCTTTATTCCGGATCCATCTTGGAGACCTCCGACGCGGAACATCCTGCTGGCCCGATGGACTACCGACGAATGAAGGCTCCTTTAAGGGACGTCCATCCAAGATGGCGTCCCTCGAATTCCGATTGGCTGATAGGATTCTATCGGCCAATCGGAATTAAGTAGGAAAATTCTGATTGGCTGATGGAATCAGCCAATCAGAATCAAGTTCAATCCAATTGGCCGATCCGATCAGCCAAATCGGATTGAACTTGATTCTGATTGGCTGATTCCATCAGCCAATCAGAATTTTCCTACCTTAATTCCGATTGGCTGATAGAATCCTATCAGCCAATCGGAATCGAGGGACGCCATCTTGGATGACGTCCCTTAAAGGAGCCTTCATTCGTCGGGTAGTCCGTCGGGCCAGCAGGATGTTCCGCGTCGGAGTTCTCCAAGATGGATCCGGAAGAAAGAAGATTGAACATGCCGTTGATAGAAGACTTCAGCCGGATCATGGACCTCTCTAGCTCCCGCTTGGATGATGACTTCAGCCGGATCATGGACCTCTTCAGCTCCCGCTTGGTTGATGACTTCAGCTGGATCACGGACATCTTCAGCCCCCTGCTTGGGCTTGGATCAGGACATCGGAGGAGCTCTTCTGGATCGATCGGTGAACCTGGTATGGTGAAGATAAGGTAGGAAGATCTTCAGGGGCTTAGTGTTAGGTTTATTTAAGGGGGGTTTGGGTTAGATTAGGGGTATGTGGGTGGTGGGTGTAATGTTGGGGGGGGGTATTGTATGTGTTTTTTTACAGGAAAAAGAGCTGAATTTCTTGGGGCATGCCCCGCAAAGGGCCCTGTTCAGGGCTGGTAAGGTAAAAGAGCTTTGAACTTTTGTAATTTAGAATAGGGTAGGGCATTTTTTATTTTGGGGGGCTTTGTTATTTTATTAGGGGGCTTAGAGTAGGTGTAGTTAGCTTAAAATTGTTGTAATATTTTTCTTATGTTTGTAAATATTTTTTTATTTTTTGTAACTTAGTTCTTTTTTATTTTTTGTACTTTAGTTAGTTTATTTCATTGTATTTATTTGTAGATGTTGTATTTAATTAATTTATTGATAGTGTAGTGTTAGGTGTAATTGTAGGTAATTGTAGGTATTTTATTTAATTAATTTATTGATAGTGTAGTGTTAGGTTTAATTGTAACTTAGGTTAGGATTTATTTTACAGGTAATTTTGAAATTATTTTAACTATTTTAGCTATTAAATAGTTCTTAACTATTTAATAGCTATTGTACCTGGTTAAAATAAATACAAAGTTACCTGTAAAATAAATATAAATCCTAAAATAGCTATAATATAATTATGATTTATATTGTAGCTATATTAGGGTTTATTTTACGGGTAAGTATTAAGTTTTAAATAGGAATAATTTATTTAATAAGAGTTAATTTATTTTGTTAGATTTAAATTATATTTAACTTAGGGGGTGTTAGTGTTAGGGTTAGACTTAGCTTTAGGGATTAATACATTTATTAGAATAGCAGCGAGATTCGGTCAGCAGATTAGGGGTTAATAATTGAAGTTAGGTGTCGGCGATGTTAGGGAGGGCAGATTAGGGGTTAATAAATATAATATAGGGGTCGGCGGTGTTAGGGGCAGCAGATTAGGGGTACATAGCTATAATGTAGGTGGCGGCTCTTTGCGGTCGGCAGATTAGGGGTTAATTATTGTAGGTAGGTGGCGGCGACGTTGTGGGGGGGCAGGTTAGGGGTTAATAAATATAATATAGGGGTCGGCGATGTTAGGGGCAGCAGATTAGGGGTACATAAGGATAACGTAGGTGGCGGTCGGCAGATTAGGGGTTAAAAAATTTAATAGAGTGTCGGCGATGTGGGGGGGCCTCGGTTTAGGGGTACATAGGTAGTTTATGGGTGTTAGTGTACTTTAGAGCACAGTAGTTAAGAGCTTTATAAACCGGCGTTAGCCCAAAAAGCTCTTAACTACTGACTTTTTTCTGCGGCTGGAGTTTTGTCATTAGACTCTAAATACCGGAGTTAGAAAGATCCCATTGAAAAGATAGGATATGCAATTGACGTAAGGGGATCTGCGGTATAGAAAAGTCGCGGCTGAAAAGTGAGCTTTAGACCCTTTTTTGAATGACTCCAAATACCGGCGGTAGCCTAAAACCAGCGTTAGGAGCCTCTAACGCTGGTTTTCACGGCTACCGCCAAACTCCAAATTTAGGCCTTAGGGTTTATTTTATAGGTATTTAGTTTTAAATAGGAATAATTTAGTTAATGATAGGAATTTTATTTAGATTTATTTAAATTATATTTAAGTAAGGGGGTGTTAGGGTTAGGGTTAGACTTAGGTTTAGGGGTTAACAAATTTAGAATAGTGGCGGCGACGTTGGGGACGGCAGATTGGTTGTTAATAAATGTAGGTAGGTGGCGGCGATGTTGGGGGCAGCAGATTAGGTTAATAAATATAATGTAGGTGGCTGTGATGTCCGGAGCGGAAGATTAGGGGTTAATAAGTATAATGTAGGTGGCGGCGATGTTGGGGGCAGCAGATTAGGGGTTAATAATATTTAACTAGTGTTTGCGTGGCGGGAGTGCGGCGGTTTAGGGGTTAATATGTTTATTATAGTGGCGGCGATGTCCAGAGTGGCAGATAAGGGGTTAACATTTTTATTTTAGTGTTTGCGATGCGGGAGGGCCTCAGTTTAGGGGTTAATAGGTAGTTTATGGGTGTTAGTGTACTTTTTAGCACTTTAGTTATGAGTTTTATGCTACAGCGTTGTAGTGTAAAACTCATAACTACTGAGTTTAGAATGCGTTACGCATCTTGTCGGTAGAGGCTGCACCTCTCACTTTGTGGCCTCCCAGGACAAACTCGTAATACCGGCGCTATGGAAGTCCCATAGAAAAAAGTCTTTACGAACTTTACGTAAGTCGGTTTGCGGTAATGCCAACAAAGTGTGCGTTTCACCTATACCTGCAAGACTCGTAATAGCAGCGGGCGTAAAAAAGCAGCGTTAGGACCTGTTAACGCTGCTTTTTTACCTTAACGCACAACTCGTAATCTAGCCGATAGTAAACTTGATAGATCTGATTTTTATATGTTTAAAAATCATCCTAAGTAACACAAATGAATCTGCCTGTTTCCTATATAATGGTATATGAACCAGGATTCATGGAAAGTCCCACATTTCAGTTTTAAATGCCCTGTATTAATTAGTCACTAATCTATTTAAAAAAAAAAATATTTATCTGAGTGGGCGAACTTAACAATACATAGTATTTTATAGACATGTGAAATCGAGGTGTGAGCATGTCTGCTTTCATGCAACAAATAAATCAATTTGCCTCTCTAAATTAAGCTATCATGTGCTTGGAGTACACCACATCCAGAAAATGCCTTTCCATTTTTATACGGCAAGGATGTAAAATTAGAAACACATTTCCTCTGGTGCTATGGCATCAGCTGTACCAAATCAACAACAGAGAGTCTGTTAACTAGTCCTTGTTAACTATTTCTTGGAATATGACATAAAACATTTTTTATATTTAAAATGAAAGATTTGGATATTTCCAAATAAAAATTGTAATCATTAATATTCCTCATAAAATGTATTTTCTAATCAAACTAACTTTTTGAAGGTGAAAAGTAATTTAGATGAAGTTACAAAAACAGAAGATGAGAAGTGGAAGTATTTACAAAACAACTGGTAAAAAGGTATCAGTCTATAATAAAAAGGGATATATTTTTGTATTTTAGGCAAAGTTATACAATATTTATTAAAGGGACATCATGGTCAAAACTGAAATGTCTGAAATAATTTTGATTTCGTATAGATGCAATATGCTTCCATAAGCAAAAAAGGTTTAATAAAATTTAGTTCTGTTTCAGCAGCATATGCATGTATGCTGCTCATGCCCAGTCACCAAAATTCAAACACAATGCCTCCGCTGAGAGGTGTGTATAATGAAAGCAATGCCGTAATTTGCCATATACAGGTTGCTACCCCTAACTCTCTATATAGCTGTGTTGTTTGAATGCAGGTGCACAGGGCATGCCCAGCATATGTGCATATGCAGATGAAACAGTGGTAGTATTTACTAGAATATTTATTGCAAAAATGGTTATATCCATAATCGAAATGCACTCGTGCTCATTTTAGTTTTGACCGTTTTGTCCCTTCAATAAAAATGTAAAAAAAGTGCATAGTGCACGTAATAGTGATTATTATGTGCTTAATATTAAAAATATATGCATATAAAAGTAAAACAAATGCATTATTTCACATAGATTTACCAATTACATTTTTGCTGGTAGTTCCATGCAATACAAACCTAAAACAGTTACTATAAATGGAAGGACACGGAAGAAAAAAACCTGCACACAAACTAACATATACAAGTCTACCACCATGGAAGTAAAATGTTAGGGTTAGAATAAAATTATAACAAAAAACATGTAAAACATAAATAAAGTATTAAATATAAATGATATGTTTATTAATGAATTAAATATATAAAAAGTGCCAGATTACGAGTGGCGCTCTTATGATGATGACTCTGGACGCGACAAGCACATTTTCTTCTCTGGGAGTACGACTTGATAGCTGACTAAAGATAAATTTCGTCTTGAAAAAGGCTCATAAGGGAGCCAAAACGTTGACTTTGATTTTCTACAAATGACATTTTGGTATTGTCAGAATAAATACTGTATATTCATTGTCTCTACAAAAAATCCTGAGAGTGCC
>NW_026512804.1:0-44753 GCF_027579735.1 Bombina bombina
AGCTTTTGTTACAGCTGTGTAATGTGCTTCAGGTTAGTGTGCAGGATACATTATGTGAGCTTTTGTTACAGCTGTGTAATGTGCTTCAGGTTAGTGTGCAGGATACATTATGTGAGCTTTTGTTACAGCTGTGTAATGTGCTTCAGGTTAGTGTGCAGGATACATTATGTGAGCTTTTGTTACAGCTGTGTAATGTGCTTCAGGTTAGTGTGCAGGATACATTATGTGAGCTTTTGTTACAGCTGTGTAATGTGCTTCAGGTTAGTGTGCAGGATACATTATGTGAGCTTTTGTTACAGCTGTGTAATGTGCTTCAGGTTAGTGTGCAGGATACATTATGTGAGCTTTTGTTACAGCTGTGTAATGTGCTTCAGGTTAGTGTGCAGGATACATTATGTGAGCTTTTGTTACAGCTGTGTAATGTGCTTCAGGTTAGTGTGCAGGATACATTATGTGAGCTTTTGTTACAGCTGTGTAATCTGCTTCAGATTAGTGTGCAGGATATGTTATGTGAGCTTTTGTTACAGCTGTGTAATGTGCTTCAGGTTAGTGTGCAGGATACATTATGTGAGCTTTTGTTACAGCTGTGTAATGTGCTTCAGGTTAGTGTGCAGGATACATTATGTGAGCTTTTGTTACAGCTGTGTAATGTGCTTCAGGTTAGTGTGCAGGATACATTATGTGAGCTTTTGTTACAGCTGTGTAATGTGCTTCAGATTAGTGTGCAGGATACATTATGCGAGCTTTTGTTACAGCTGTGTAATGTGCTTCAGGTTAGTGTGCAGGATACATTATGCGAGCTTTTGTTACAGCTGTGTAATGTGCTTCAGATTAGTGTGCAGGATACATTATGTGAGCTTTTGTTACAGCTGTGTAATGTGCTTCAGATTAGTGTGCAGGATACATTATTTGAGCTTTTGTTACAGAGTTTTACAGTTACACAAAATATTAAAAAACAAAACATAAAACCCTATACAATAATATATAGCAATGCAGCACAGCACAAATGTAAAGATCCTGCTTTGTATCATGCACCCTAACCTGAAGCACATTATACAGCTAAAAAGAAATTAGGAAATATTACTGATCTGTGAGAATGCCCAGCTTATACCACAGGCTGTGAGAATAACTGAGCTCCAAGATGGCAGCCATCCGATAAACCCCCACACAACACTTTCAATGTATTACGTACTGAGTATCCTAAATGTTTTCATATGTAACAGTAGTTTTGTGAATGGGCAACACACTGCTATATTGTACAACATTAGGAAGTAACATAACCAAACATAAAATACAATTTTTGGTGAAGAATTTTGTTATGATTTTTGATGCACCATAACAATACAATTTGTTCCTGCATATTTTTGTGTCAATGGTTTAATTAATATTATTTTTAAAACAGAATGTTGTAATGTATAAATTAAAAAATATATACAAGAGAGTGCATATATTCTATTAGTTCTTACTAAAAGAAAATGTATTCTTTTTACACACACAGTTGGTGCAATATACCAAAAAGATGTATATATATAAAATGTTTTAATGTGCAATAACCATATGTATTGCAAAATATATACATCCCAAATTTGTATCTAAAACATATATTTATTTGTAAAGCAGCTATCATAAAAAAATAATATAGAATATTATATGGCTATTTAAAGAAGTAGATTTAAGACAGCGCTACTAAATTATTGAATTATTGAATTGCTAACAATATATTTTTAATGTTTAATTAAAAGAAAATCGAAAGTACAATAACATAAAAAATTACGTGAAAAGTGCTGAATAAAAAAGTGATACTTGCACTGAATGTATCACAGTAAGATTATTGAAGTCACGATCCACCGTTGGTAGCATATAAACTGCAACCAGGTTGTTAGGATAACCGGACGGAAAACCCTAAAAAAATATATGCGTTTCAAGGAGACACTCCTCTTCATCAGGTTTTCTCACAAGCCAAAAGGTGGCAAACTTTTCTCAAAACACTCAAAATACTTATAACCCTAATAGAAAAACACCTGCATACGAAAATATAGGCCATTGTAAGATGCTATACTCAGATAGCAACATAATAATGTAGTTTATATTAGATACGGATTTCATCTTTAAAGCGCCCCTCTGCTCACTGCTTACTTCGCTCCCTTTCCAGTGAGCTCAATTACTCTCAATTGCAGGGACTGCCCTTTTTGTTCGTTAATTCCACCAGGGCAGCCCCTGTTTGGATCGGTGTTAAAAAACACATCTGATCTGGCCCTTTGTGTTTTATGTGTTGTGTTTTTTCTGTTCCTGTTTTTGAGACTTCATAAAGAATATGGTATTTGACATAGATGCCAAAAAGTGTTACACTAATAAAAATATATCTTAAAATCTCAAAACCGAAATTCAGATAAACAATTATGAGAATTTTATTTAATAAGTTAAACAATTATACATTATTTAAAGCTTGTACAGTTTAAATAATCTAATTTCAGTATTGGTTTAAAGAGCTTCAACAACTTTTTTTCTTCGATTGCTTCAATTTCATATGCATAATATGTTCGGAAAAAAAAGGCAGGCAAATGGCTTTAACAGCGAGACACATACATAGATAAAGATGTATTTGTATGTTTATAAATAGTGATGTCGCGAACTTCCGGTATTTTTCGCGAACCGGCGTTGACTTCAATAGGCAGGCGAACTTTAAAACCTACAAAGACTCTTTCTGGCCACAATAGAGATGGAAAAGTTGTTTCAAGGGGACTAACACCGGGACTGTGGCATGCTGGAGGGGGATCCATGTCAAAACTCCCATGGAAAATTACATAGTTGATGCAGAGTCTGCTTTTAACCCATAAAGGGCCTAAATCACCTAACATTTCCAAATTGTTTGCAATAACGTGCTTTAAAACATCAGTTATGATGTCGTATCTATCAGGTAGTGTAAGTGTCACGGCCGCTTCACAGTGACAGAGCAAACTCCAAGTGTAACGCACCGCAAACAACCGCAAACAGTCCATTTGCACAACCACGAGATAGATAGATTTGATAGATAGATACATAGATTACATAGCTCAATCGATGCAATATACATATGATCGATACAAATTACATAGATCAATAGATGCAATATACATTTGATAGATACGAATTACATTGATCAATAGATGCAATATCCATTTGATAGATACGAATGTTATCGATCCAAAGATGCAATATACATTTGATAGATACGAATTACATCAACCAAAAGATGTAATATACATTCTATAGATACGAATTACATCGATTAATAGATGCAATATACATTTGATAGATACGTTTGATAGTTCGATCGATTTGATAGATAAATAGATAGATTTGAAATATATATAATTTCCCTGACAGAGTATAACAATAAGACATGCGGTCTGTGACCCGTGGTGTGTTAAGTAGTCTATATGACCTGCATTTTTGGAACCGGGAGATGGAAGAAGATGATTGGTCTGTCCTCCTACTTCAAATTTGTCAAAAACACAAGTGGCTGTCTCAAAACAGTCCGGACACAAGATAGATAGATAGGATAGATAGATATACATAGATTGATAGTTAGATAGAATCGATAGAAGAGAAATAGATAGATTTGTTAGATATATAATTACCCTGACAAAGTATAATAATTAAACATGCGGTCTGGGATCCATGTTAACTAGGTTGTGTTAAATAGTACTATTCTTAGCACTTTCATCCCTGTAACTCCCCCTATCGGGGGAGGTCTATATGGCCTGCATGATTACCATGACAAAGTATAACAACAAGACACGCGGTCTGGGACCCATGGTAACTAGGTTGTGTTAAGTAGTACTATTCTTAGCACTTTCAGCCCTGTAACTCCTCCTATCGGTGGAGGTCTATATGGCGTGTATGATTACCCTGACAAAGTATAACAACAAGACATGCGGTCTGGGACCCATGGTAATTAGGTTGTGTTAAGTAAAACTTTTCTTAGCACTTTAATCCCTCTTACTCCCCCTTTCGGTGGAGTTCTATATGACCTGCATGATTACCCTGACAAAGTATAACAACAAAACATCTGGTCTGGGACCCATGGTAACTAGGTTGTGTTAAGTAGTACTATTCTTAGAACTGTAATCCCTGTTACTCCCCCTATCAAGGGAGGTCTATATGGCCTGCATGATTACCCTGACAAAGTATAATAACAAAACATGCGGTCATGGACCCATGGTAACTAGGTTGTGTTAAGTAGTACTATTCTTAGCACTTTAGTCCCTGTTACTCCCCCTATCGGGGGAGGTCTATATGGCGTGCCTGATAATTCTGGCAAAATATAACAACAAGACATGCGGTCTGGGAACTACTGTTAACTAGGTTGTGTTAATTTTTACTATTCTTACCACTTTAATCCCTGTTACTCCCCCTATTGGGGTGGTCTATATGGCCTGGCTGATTATCCTGGCAAAATCTAATAACAAGACATGCAGTCTGGGAACCACTGTTAATGTTAACTAGGTTGTGTAAACTTATACTATTCTTTGCACTTTAATCCCTGTTACTTCCCCTATCAAGGGAGGTCTATATGGCCTGCATGATTACCCTGACAAAGTATAACAACAAAACATGCGGTCTGGGACCCATGGTGGTACTGGTATAACTAGGTTTTCTTAAGTATTACTATTCTTCACAGTTTAATCCCTGTGATTGGTCTGTCCTCCTACTTCAAATTTGTCCAAAACACAAGTGGCTGTCTCAAAACAGTCTGGACAGAAGATAGATAGATAGGATAGATAGATATACATAGATTGATAGTTAGATAGAATCGATAGAAGAGAAATAGATAGATTTGTTAAATATATAACTACCCTGACAAAGTATAATAATTAAACATGCGGTCTGGGACCCATGGTAACTAGGTTGTTGAAAGTAGTACTATTCTTAGCACTTTCATCCCTGTAACTCCTCCTATCGGGGGAGGTCTATATGGCCTGCATTATTACCATGACAAAGTATAACAACAAGACACGCGGTCTGGGACCCATGGTAACTAGGTTGTGTTAAGTAGTACTTTTCTAAGCACTTTAATCCCTGTTACTCACCCTATCGGGGGAGGTCTATATGGCCTGCATGATTACCCTGACAAACTATAATAACAAAACATGCAGTCTGGGACCCATGGTGGTTCTGGTATAACTAGGTTTTCTTAAGTATTACTATTCTTCCTAGTTTAATCCCTGTGATTGGTCTGTCCTCCTACTTCAAATTTGTTCAAAACACAAGTGGCTGTCTCAAAACAGTCCAGACAGAAGATAGATAGATAGGATAGATAGATATACATAGATTGATAGTTAGATAGAATTGATAGAAGAGAAATAGATATATTTGTTAGATATATAATTACCCTGACAAAGTATAATAATTAAACATGCGGTCTGGGACCCATGGTAACTAGCTTGTGTTAAGTAGTACTATTCTTAGCACTTTAATCCCTGTAACTCCCCCTATCGGGGGAGGTCTATATGGCCTGCATGATTACCCTGACAAAGTATAACAAGACACGCGGTGTGGGACCCATGGTAACTATCTTGTGTTAATTAGTACTTTTCTTAGCACTTTAATCCCTGTTACCACCCCTATCGGGGAGGTCTATATGGCCTGCCTGATTACCCTGACAAAATATAATAATAAGACATGCGGTCTGGGACCCATGGTAACTAGGTTGTGTTTTAAGTAGTACTATTCTTAGCACTTTAATCTCTGTAACTCCCCCTATTGGGGGAGGTCTATATGGCCTGCATGATTACCCTAACAAAATATAATAATAAGACATATGCTCTGGGCCCATGGTAAGTTTGTGTTAAGTAATACTGTTCTTAGCATTTTAATACCTGTTACTCACCCTATCGGGGGCGGTCTATATGGCCTTCATGATTACCCTAACAAAATATAATAATAAGACATATTCTCTGGGACCCATGGTAAGGTTGTGTTAAGTAGTACTGTTCTTATCATTTTAATGCATTTTAATAAAATAGCATTTTAATTTTTTTTTTTTATTTTTTTTTAAAAGGTTAAGCACATATGAGTCGTGGCTGATAGACTAGGGAGGGCAGCAATTAAACACAGTATGCTCTGTAAGTCAGCAAAACACACAGGCCTGATAGAAAATAAAAATAGATTACACTAGCAAAATGATTTAAAGTTTTTTTTTTTTTTAATTTAAAGAAAAAGGTTAAGCACATATGAGTTGTGGCTGCTAGCCTTGGAAGGGCATCAATTAATCACAGTAGGCTCTGTAAGTCAGATAAACACACAGGCCTGATAGAAAATAAAATTAGATTACACTAGCAAACTGATTTAAAGTTTTGTTTTTTTTTTATTTAAAGGAAAAGGTTAAGCACATATGAGTTGTGGGCCGGCTGCTAGCCTTGGTAGGGCAGCAATTAACCACAGTAGGCTCTGTAAGTCAGATACACACAGGCCTGATAGAAAATAAAATTAGATTACACTAGCAAAATGATTTAAAGTTTTTTTGGGTGGAATTTAAAAAAAAGTTAAGCACATATGAGTCTTGGCTGATAGACTAGGGAGGGCAGCAATTAAACACAGTAAGCTCTGTAAGTCAGCAAAACACACAGGCCTGATAGAAAAGGAAATTAGATTACACTAGCAAAATGATTTAAAAGTTTTTTTTTTTTTATTTAAAATAATGTTATAAGCAGATATGAGTGGTGGCTGGCACAGAGCAATGAACCACAGTTTATGCTGTGAGAGCCTGAGACACAGGCCTGATAGAAAATGAAAATAAATTACACTAGCAAAATAATTTCAAATTTTTGTTGGTTAAATTTAAACTAATGTTAAGCAGATATCAGTGGTGGCACTAATCACAGCATATGCTGTGAGCCTCACACACAGGCTGAAAGCCAGGCAAATGCAAATAAAAATACAAAAAACAAACAAACAAAAAAAACGACTGAAGTTATAGCCCTAAAAATGGCTTTTTGGGGTGCTGTCCTTGCAGCAGAGATGAGATGAGTCCTTCAGGACTGTAGTGGACACTAAATACACTAGCCTAGCTATTTATTTCCCTATAATGTCAGCAGCAGCAACACAAAAGGTCCTCTCACTAACAAAGCAAGGTCGTAATGAGTCTAAAATGGCTGCTGCCAAGAAGCTGGGAGGGTCTGTGAGGGAGTGTCTGATGCTGATTGGCTCTAATGTGTCAGAAGGCTGTGACATACAGGGTCAAAGTTTCCTCAACAATGACACATAGGGGGCGGATCGAACATCGCATATGTTCGCCCGTAGCGGCGAACGCGAACAAGCTAAGTTTGTGGTGAACTGTTCGCAGGCGAACAGTTTGGGACATCACTATTTATAAATATATGTGTATATATGTGTTCATATATATTAATGTATTTATATGTGTATATATGTGTTTACAGTAATATATACACATACTGTATAAAAACATTAATATATATGTACACACATATATATAAGTGCATTATATTCCTTTGCCATTAAGTAGATGAAACGTTGTAAAAACATATATATGCAATATTCATATTTAATAAAGATTTGAACTAATTATTTACTGTAAATATTTTGCATTTGCTAATGCGAATATGCTATGCTGTTTGCGCGATGGGTGTTAGTTAAGTTAGGTTAAGTTAGGTTTTTCGTGCTATTCTGGTTAACGCTTGCACAAAATAAGTTTTTTTGAAACTTGTAATATGAACTCAACCCGACTTGCGCAAAAAGCTTAACTCTTGTTTTTTTGCATTTGCAAAAATTCCTCTAAACGACTGCACCACTTGTAATCTAGCCCATTGTGTCAAAATACCTCTAGATACATACACTAGGGTGTTTACATTCTACAAATATATACGTCTGCGTGTAGCAGTTTTGAATTGGGTGCCGGTTGTTAGCTTACAGTCCAAGCATAGCAAATGTCATTATTAAATTAATATTTGCATCTTTGTAGTATTTGGCATATATTTACTATAAATTACTTGGAAACATAGACATATGGATTATTCCTAAAATCAGTACAACATAATTAATCTATCTGGTGGTATTTTTCTTTAGCTACACTAAATTTTGTAGAAATGGTTATAAAGTGCTAAAAAATGCTTTTTTACCCATTTCCCCGCATTTTTCAGTATTAATTTCATATTTCTTGCTATTTTATATATCCATACAGGATATCACTAGAAAAGAAAAAAATGGTGTATAATATATATGGCTGCACTTTACAAAAGAGCGGACAATGAAGGTAAAACTAATAGCAAAAATGCCAAAATTGCTTGTGTCATTCAAGCACGGAAACTGGGAAAAACCTTGTTCCTTAAAGGGTTAAAATAGTGTAGTCAACATCTAAACCCTTGAACCTGTATAAACCTAATCGTAATCACTAAACCCATGATATTACCCTTTTGTTTGTCCTTAATCCTGAGCACTTGTTTTTTTGATTATGATATTGAGAGATTAACTACAAATATAACAATTTTGTGTTGTTTTCAGGAGGAAAAAATGTTGAGATTTAAGGTTATGATTTTGATCACTGAAAAAAAAACACTGACAATACCGGGGGGCAAAGTTCAGAAATCATCTGCCAAAAATCAAACAAACAAAAAAACTCACCAGAAACGAAATTAGAACAAACTAATATAGCGAACATTTGTCCCTTGAAATAACTAGTAAAATATTGTGTGCAGGATTTGTTTTTTATTTTGGCACTGTGTCTAGAACTGTTGAATCAGCTTAATATTCAGTTCCAAAGAAGAAAATGAAAGTTCTTCATTCAGTCAGTGGATTTATGTTCAGATCTATGGTGGTCTCCTGAGCCCGGCAGTTTTCTTCTGATGTAGAATCATTGTTCATTGCTTTTGTGCTGATATCAAATGAGTTACGTCTACAGAAATTTGGATCAATGATGAACAACATAGTGGAATTATTATTGAAAGGTTATTTATTATGCCAACTTGTAAGGTAAATTATGTTCATCAAAGAATTTATCCTTAAACCATGCATCTGGTATATGTGGGCTTTAGCATTTTTTTTTAAACTGTCTTTACATAAAAACACTCTATTAATGTTTATTCTTATATCTATGTTAACAAATTTTAATCTAGCAAAAATAATTGATAAATAATGTGAATACGTGTATGATTTTGTATTTCTATTTACACAGTATGTTTGTAAAGACTGCAATATGTGCTGTAAATTTTATATAGGGTCATTTATAACAGTACATACAAATGTTTTTATATTTTTAATAAAATAATGGCATTCATGTCATGTTAATTTATTATGGGCTAGATTACAAGTGTAGCGCTAATTTATCGCATGCCCGTAAACGGGCAAATTCGTATCGTTCACGGGCGTGCAATAAATAACCAGCCATTACAATTGGCTGGTTATTGCAAGCTCTCAGAAAATTAACCAGATGTCAGACCTGGCATTTTTTTTTTTTAAATTAACTGCACAAAGCAGTTTTTAAGGGTTAAAACTGGCGGGTGTGGGGTGTTAGAAAAAAAAAAACGGCACTAAAAAGTGCCTTTACATTGAGGTCTATGGGAACTGTGTTCTCTACAAATATATACGTATATGTTTTTGTACATATATATATTTAAGTGTTAAAATGTGTATCTACACATATAAACACATAACTATATATGTATATATACATATAAACACATAACTATATATGTATCTACACATATAAACATAACTATATATGTATATACACATAATAACACATAACTATATATGTATATACACATATAAACACATAACTATATATATATATATATATAATATATATACAAATAAACACATAACTATATATGTATCTACACATATAAACACATAACTATATATGTATATACACATAATAACACATAACTATATATGTATATACACATATAAACACATAACTATATATGTATATACACATATAAACACATAACTATATATATATATATATATATATATATATATATATACAAATAAACACATAACTATATATGTATCTACACATATAAACACATAACTATATATGTATATATATATACATATATATTTAAATCTGCTGCCCATCGCTGCACGACTTACCCCTTATGGCATGATAACAAGGCTCTCATTGGAGCCTATGGAAGTGCACTCTATTGAGCGCAAAGCTTCAATGCAATGTGAATGTGAGGTCACGTTCTCGTTGTGGACCACTTCAAATACCAGTGCACAATTGCGTGCGCTGGTATTATGAGTGGAGCACAAATATTGTGCTTGCGAAAGAGCAATTTAAGTTCCACTCGCAATCTGGTTCTATATATCTAACAAATAAACTATTATGTATATGAAATGGAAGCAAACGATCATGTTAAAATATATCTTCCATGAAAGAAAGTTGTTGAAGCTCTTTAAACCAATACTGAAATTACATTATTTAAATTGTACAAGCTTTAAATAATGTATAATTGTGTAACTCATTAAATAAAATTCTCTTATAATTGTTTATCTGAATTTCGGTTTTGAGATTTTAAGATATATTTTTATTAGTGTAACACTTTTTAGCATTTATGTGTTTTTGGGGGACTTGCTTTTCGAGTGGGTTTATTTTTATACTTCCTAAATAATGTCAAATACCATATTCTTTATGAAGTCTCAAAAACAGGAACAGAAAAAACACAACAAATAAAACACAAAGAGCCAGATCAGATGTGTTTTTTAACACCGATCCTAACAGGGGCTGCCCTGGTGGAATTAACGAACAAAAACGGCAGGGGCGCACTTTAAAAATGAAATCCAGATATAAACTACATTATGTTGCTATCTGAGTATAGCATCTTACAATGGCCTATATTTTCGTATGCAGGTGTTTTTTCTATTAGGGTTATAAGTATTTTGAGTGTTTTGAGAAAAGTTTGCCACCTTTTGGCTTGTGAGAAAACCTGATGAAGAGGAGTGTCTCCTTGAAACGCATATATTTTTTTAGGGTTTTCCGTCCGGTTATCCTAACAACCTGGTTGCAGTTTATATGCTACCAACGGTGGATCGTGACTTCAATAATCTTACTGTGATACATTCAGTGCAAGTATCACTTTTTTATTCAGCACTTTTCACGTAATTTTTTATGTTATTGTACTTTCGATTTTCTTTTAATTAAACATTAAACATAGGGTTTTCCGTCCGGTTATCCTAACAACCTGGTTGCAGTTTATATGCTACCAATGGGGGATCGTGACTTCAATAATCTTACTGTGATATATTCAGTGCAAGTATCACTTTTTTATTCAGCACTTTTCACCTAATTTTTAATGTTATTTTTTTTGTTATTGTACATTAGATTTTTTTTATTAAACATTAAAAATATATTGCACGCATTGAGAATTCATTAATTTAGTAGCGCTGTCTTAAAGCTCTCTCTTTAAATAGTGATAAAATATTCTATATTATTTTTTATAATAGCTGCTTTACAAATAAATATATGTTTTAGATGCAATTTTGGGATTTATATTTTGCAGTACATACAGTTATTGCACATTAAAAATATATTTTATATATATATATATTTACAACTTTTTGGTATATTGCACCAGCACCAACTGTGTGTGTAGAAAGAATATATTTTCTTTTTCGTAAGAACTAATAGAATATAGGCACTCTCTTTTATTTATTTTTAAATTTATACATTACAAAATTTTGTTTTAAAAATAATAATATTTAAACCATTCACACAAAAATATGCAGGAAAAAATTGTTATGGTGCATCAAAAAGCATAACAACATTCTTCACCAAAAATGGTATTTTATCAAAATCTTAAAATTTGTATGTAATTTACACAGGAATAAATCGTATTAAATATACACAGTGTAAATTGTAATTTAAGTACACTGAATGCGCAAAAAACACACAGAAATTATTACCTATAAGTACAAAATACAAAGCGGAATTGTTGTTTTTTGTAAAAATTGGCTGAACGTGGGCGTTCCATGGGTGTGTATGAAATTGCCTCTCTAATCCCGCCCTAATTCTGTGAAGCATTTTGTTCTACAGATCTCACAGTTTTTTGTCACAAACTAAAAGGTAGAAAACGTTTCTCAAAGCACTCAAAATACTTATAACCCTAATAGACAAACAGATGCATACGAAAATATAGCCGATTGTAAGATGCTATACACAGAAAGCAGTGTAGTGTGATTTATATTGGTTGCAGGATTTCATTTGTGCGCTCCCTGCTTACTGCTAACCAATCTACAGATGAAAGTGTCCCATTCCAGCAAGCTCCATTACTTTTAATAGGAGACTTCTCGCCATTCACAGGGACCGTACTTTTTTACAATAATTTGACCAGGGCAGCCCTGTGAGGGTCGACAAGAAAAACCCCATCTCATCTGGCAGTTTAGATCATCAGGCTCTATGCAGGGTTCTAAATATGAAGAAGTGAAATCAACATTTCAATATAATGCTCAATAAAAAACAAAGATTCTGAGAGATTTCTCTCCATGTTGATGAGTTTTTGATCATCAAGCCCTAAGACAAGAAAGCCTGGGAAAGGCGCTGTCCTATGAACTACAAAAGCTGAAACTTTATGGACATGGCGTGTCCCTAGGAAGCACCTTGAATGGTCGCAATATCGGCTGCTCTAGTAATCTGCCTATTATCAGTGAATTTAAAGATCATCTAAGTAAGTATTGAATATTTGAAGCCAGCTATTCAAACTGAACCTAATGATATGTTCATCGTGAAAATTCTACTACTGTAAGCCTATCCAGAGCGTTGAGGCCTAAGGCAGACTCTTCAGTGAGAGGCACTCAACCCCCCCGGTATCTTGTAAGCCTGGTATATAGTGCACAGACACTGCAAAACTCTACTACTATGTTTCTAAGCTTTATACTGAAAATATTATTTCAAGACATCAGAATAGAGAATAAAACAGCTTTACTACTGGAGTAGATCTGTGTTATTTTGTCCGAGCATTTTATGCAGCTCAGAAGGCAAATGGCGGCAGTATGGAGACATGAAAGTGAAGGAGAAGTTCCTGCAGAGGAACCTAAACAAGCAGCTAGGTATCAAACAATAGATTACTGGCCTACTAACCAACCTGAGAAATTACCATTACTCAATATACAGCACAATAAGAATACCCCTGTAGATCATCGACCATCATGTACTGACACGACTCTGGTTGTGACTCCCTTAAGCAGCGCCACATTAGTCTGGCCTACGGAAGATGTTGGCCTGGTTTCTAAAGAGGTGATACCGTGGAAAAATCCTGCAATGCAGATTCCTATACCTACCACCACACCTTATAGATGTACACAGCCGTAGTCTGCTGATACCTCTGAACTGGATGGTGGCCAGGCCGGCTCATTCCTGGAAGCGGAGTTGACGAACACATCGACACTAAGTGGATCAGCGATGTCAAGCGGGTGCGAGTCTTTCGCCAGAGAGGAACCCTCGATATTTCATCCTGCGGGGACATGGTGATGTCGAGAGCAGAGCTGTTTGAAGGTGAAAGACTCTGTAAGACTGTCTCTCGCAATATACTTAATTTTCTGCACATGCAAGCAGCACTGATAATAACCAAGTGCCATGAACCTATGGTTCCCCTAGCAGCAGAGGAATTGATTAGAGCTGCAGGGAGATGTTGCTTGGTCTGCTGGTGATCCCCTGACCGGCAGCAATGTCATAGCAGAACTGGGTATGATATAACAGTGATCTGGAACTATCCTCATTCTGTATTAGAGCTTTGTAATCTAAATTGGAGGTATTATTATTCTAGGATTTAGAAGAGAATGGTACTATATAGGGAAGATAAAGTTGCTACCCCTATTAACTTTACGATAGGCTCCTCACTGCTTATTCAGTGACAGCTCAACAGTATCTGACAGGGCTAAATAACCGTAGTTTTGAAGCTGAGAATTAGATGTGACCTGTACGTTTCTTAGTTATTTAAATCTGGAATAGGCTGATAAACATGTGTTTGACATATCTGGCTAAGTTAATATCCCAGCTGACAAACCTATCCTGGCCCAAAAAACTCCCCTTGTTAATTGAATCTTCATGGCATGAAGTTAAACTGTGAATTTTACCCTAAGATATCTGATCTATGTTTGCCACCTATGTTAGACTGTCAGCTCACTATTTGGTAGTGTGGCCTCCTTAGTCGATCTAAGATAAAGTTTATAAGAAATGTTATTAACACTGAATGTACATAAGTTGATGTTGTTAAATGGCAGAACCTAGTGCTTTAACTTAACTTGGTTGAAGATATGTAGAGACCTCCTATACGTTATAGAGAACTTTTTATTTTTGTGTACTCTACACGCAAGAACACTGAATTTACATAAGATGGTGCTGATGAATGACACAATCTAGTGCTTTATTTTAACGTCTGCTTACTAAGGAGAATCAGTGAAGACATGTAGATCCCTGCTATGTGATATATAATTTTTTACTCTCTATTTTGGGTACTCAACAGGCAATTCACATCAGTAGCAACAGGGCTTTAATAGCTTCACAGAGAGTGGTCGAAAGTCTATTCTACACTACGCACCTGTATTTTAATATTAAATAGCCACTTGAGGTGGATACAATACCGAGGCGGCAAGATTCACCTAACCTTAGTTCAATTCAGAAACCCCCCTACTACCCTAATTAGATGAGACCTTAGCTCTTTATTTACTTTCAAATAGAATTAATATACCTAGCCACCTAATTGAGTCATTCGCCCTTGTAATCGTACAGAGATAGTACAATAATGGCCTCTCTGTTAATACCACAACTAGCCAGGAAAATTAACTATACTTTTTCCTACCTAATAGCTAGCTCATGGACCGTATGGAATGTTTTAGTTTTCGTCTAGCATTTTAGTCAATACCCAGAATCTCTCACCTAAAACAACAGTCAACACCATTGCCTATTGAGTATTACAGTATTACCTAGTTATTTGTTATTCATATAGTGCATTAGAACATTGCTGTTTTCTGTATATACATTGATATATCATCAGCCAGTTCATTATATTGGAGTATTTTTAGATATCTCCTTAACTCACACATCCTTCCACTTATGTTAGTATTCTAAATTTAGCCTGATAAGCTGAATACATTCATATATATTTATATTGTTCAAGAGAATATGTTTCACAAGCTAGTAGTTTCCATTTAGGGTCCAAAAATGGCCCATTTTGTTATTTTATCTTCTGACTTAAATCCTCCTCCAGGGGGTCCAAGAGATACCTCTATTTATCATTGAGGGAAATCATTTTATCTGACTTTACATCATATTTTAAGGGGATATACCTTAATTGAAAACCTGAGGTTTACTTTCATTTGTATAACTGGGCGATTATTTGTATTATTATTCTGTCATTTTATATGTATATTTTGCTGTGATTTTCTTTTGTTTTTGGAACTGTGATATTATTTGCCTGTTTAATTTATTTACAACCTCAATAAAAATATTATAAAAAAAAAAAAAAAAAAAAAACTTTATAGACATTTTGGGCAGAATTGTTGAGTCTATGGGGCCGTTTTATCATGCCCCGTATGCTGCAGTTTCCGCGCGATCCTTCAGGCTCGCAGGAAACAAGAGTTAAGAGGCGACCGATGCTCCTTAATTCATCCGCCACCTCTGAGGTTGCCCACAGCAATCATTAACACCCCCTACTAGCAGCCAATTGGCTACGAATGTGCAGGGGTTGATATTGCACAAGCATTTCACGAGAAATGCTTGTGCAATGATAAATGCCACTAGCGTATGCTGTCAACATTTATCGATTTGCAGTGTACATGATCTGCTACAGCGGATCATGTCCACCCGCACAATGATAAATCGGCCCCTATGGTTCTAATCTACCATCAAAATAGATATTTCTTCTAACAATTCATTCTTTTATTTTGTTTTAAATCACTGTTTTCCCTTCTTTATCTCTCTATTTATTCTGTATAGAGAACTAAACAATGTAGAATAGGCACAGCCCTGCGAATTAAAGGCAGCCATTCTTATGTTTAGGGGTGTTAAAGTAAGGAATAGGGTTGCACTGTGCTCCCTACACCCCCATAGAACTGCGCTGAAGAAAGGTGGCTAAGGCTGGCTCTGTGTTACTGTACAACACAACTTTTATTGTCGCCTATACGATTGAAAATGGAGCAGCCTGAGCATGGAATCTTTTACTATTGGACTCACTCTTATATTATCACACATACTATTTATTTTAGTTGTTTTTATCCTTCTTTGATTGTTTTTATTATATTATTTTTAATATTATTGTTTGGCGCCCCCTATAACCCCTTAACGACCAAGGATGTACCAGGTACGTCCTGCAAAAACTGTCAGTTAGTGACAATGGACGTACCTGGTACATCCTTGGTCTAATTGAGCGCTGGAAGCGATTGCGATCGCTTCCAGCAGCTCTCAGGGTATTGCAGTGATGCCTCAATATTAAGGCATCGTGCAATACCCTTTTTTAAGCATCCGATGCAGAGAGAGACACTCTGTGGCCCTCTCTGCACCGTCAAAATCAAAAGATGCACCGGTAGCGATGGTGCCGATCGTTGGTGGGTGGCAGCCTTAGCAGGGAGGCGGGAGCGTGCGGGGGCACGCAGCAACTACTGCCACAAATGTACCTGAATGGGAAGGAGGGAGAGGTAGGGGGAAAAATAAAGATCAAAGTATCTGGGAAGGGGAGAGGGAGGGTGTATTGAGGGGCGGCAGCTACACTACAGAAAAATGTATATTTATAACTAAATGTATATTTTATAAAAAAAAATAAGAAAACTTTTTTGGGGGGACAAACTGGGTACTGGCAGACAGCTGCCAGTACCCAAGATGGTGGCAAATATGTAGTGGGGGGAGGGTTAGAGAGCTGTTTGGGGGGGATCAGGGAGGTTGGGGGCTAAGGGGGGTTAATCACAGCTTGATAGATATTAAAAAAAAAAAAGGCTTTTATTTTAGTACTGTCAAACTTTCTGCCAGTACTTAAGATGGCGGGGACAATTGTGGGTTGGGAAGGGAAGAGAGCGGTTTGGGAGGGATCAGGAGGGGGTGGGATGTGTCAGGTGGGTGCTGATCTCTAAACTAATGCTAAAATTAACCCTAAAAGCTCCCTACAAGCTACCCTAATTAACCCCTTCACTGCTGGGCATAATACACGTGTGGTGCGCAGAGGCATTTAGCGGCCTTCTAATTACCAAAAAGCAACACCAAAGACATATATGTCTGCTATTTCTGAACAAAGGGGATCCCAGAGAAGCATTTACAACCATTTGTGCCATAGTTGCCCAAGCTGTTTGTAAATAATTTCAGTGAGAAATCTAAAGTTTGTGAAAAAGTTAGTTTTTTTTTATTTGATCGCATTTGACAGTGAAATGGTGGCATGAAATATACCAAAATGGGCCTAGCTCAATACTTGGGTTTGTCTACTACACTACACTAGAGCTAAAATTAACCCTACACTCTCCCTACATGCTCCCTAATTAACCCTTTCACTGCTAGGCATAATACACATGTGGTGCGCAGCGGCATTTAGCGGCCTTCTAATTTCCAAAAAGCGGCATTTAGCAGCCACAGAAGCATTTAAAACCATTTGTGCCATAATTGCACAAGCTGTTTGTAAATAATTTCAGTTCTAAAGTTTGTGAAAAAGTGAGTTTTTTTTAATTTGATCGCATTTGGCGATGAAATGGTGGAATGAAATATACCAAAATGGGCCTAGATCAATACTTTGGGTTGTCTACTAAAAAAAAAATATATACATGTGAAGGGTTCCAATGTAACTATTGCTAATTTTGGGAAAAAAATGGTTTGGAAATAGCAAAGTGCTACTTATATTTATTGCCCTATAAGCAAAGAACATGTAAACATTGGGTATTTCTAAACTCAAGACAAAATTTAGAAACTATTTAGCATGGTTTTTTTTGGTGTTTGTAGATGTGTAACAGATTTTGGGGGTCAAAGTTAGAAAAAGTGTGTTTTTTTCCATTTTTTCATCATATTTTATATATTTTTTTATAGTAAAGTATAAGACCTGCTGAAAATAATGGTATCTTTAGAAAGTCCATTTAATGGGGAGAAAAACAGTATCTAATATGTGTGGGTACAGTAAATGAATAAGAAGAAATGTAAAAATAGCCTTGGTCCCAAACGGTCAGAAAATAGAAAAGTGCTGTGGTCCTTAAGGGGATAATCTACTCATTAGTGGGTAGTTTTATTTTGTTAAACTTCAAAAAACGGGCCAGTCCAATAATTAATTGACTAGTATAATATTATGGTTTCCCAGGCTAAATATGTCTAGTTAGTACCTCCCCTGACTTAAAGTGTCAATTTGTTTAACAAAGATAACTCTTACCCAGTTTTAAACAGAAAAAGAAAAGAAAACGTTGACACATTTCATATTAAGTTGAAAACGCAAGAGAAAAATGTTTCCTTTATAGGTATAAAAGGCTACTGTATTATGAGTTAGGAAAATGCCTCCCTGCCAAAAATAATTCTATTTCTAAATATACGTCCAATTGATTTATCCAAAAAAGAATAAAAATTAAACAACTGTTAAATAACAGATGGGGCTGAAAGTCACATGATAACATCCTAATTAGTATGCTTTATAGCCAGCCAACTTTTTGCTTTCTCCATTACAGAAATTGCTTTTCTGTTATGCAACCAGAACTGCTAAGATATTATTTATGTAATGTTTTACTCCTACGTTTGATATAGTCATTATATTACACTCTTCCTGTTGCAGATACACAAAAAAAATGATTCTTTAGAGAACATTTTCACCTCATCTCATGTGCAAGTGATGTATGCGCCAAAAAATGTTTTCATTTATTTAACTGCATCTGATCTATTGAATTTAAAGATGGCTAAAGCCATTGCAAAGTCTGCCTTATGCTCATGGAAGCAATAAAACAAACTCTAATGGAACTATAATGGCACAAAGATATTAAGTCTCTTAAAAAAGTCGACATCACTGTCATCAGCAAATTAGACTTTTCTCAAAAGAATAAAAACTACCAGCTGAAGCTAATGGTATTTCACAGGTCGTGCAATTACATTATAGGAAGTCATAAATCAGAATAGAAAAAGAAACAAGTGAGAGACACTTGCAAAGTGTGTACTTGTTAGCACTCACAACGCTACTAAATATCTAGTAGGTGAACAAAAGGAATGGGGGTAAAACTTAACTTTTAATAGTTTAATAGAACAAAAATACTTAAAAACACAATGTGGGCAAAAGGATGCACTATTGCCGAAATATGGTAAAAGTGTTGGAAATAGTTAGTGCTAGCATGAAAGGGGCTGGATTATTTTCAGTTATATGGTATGTCAATGGGTTCTCCGATAGTCTATGTTTCACAACTGTATTGAACCAAGAAGCTTGTGTCTGCTAAATCAGGTTAACTTGGCAGAAACAACGTAAAATTATTGTCTATTTATTGTTGATAGAGAATTTCCCCTTATGTAATCACCCTAATAGTCAATGTTGCAGTGTGTAGCAAAAAGTTGATTCACATACAATGCTATAAATAAATCCGTGAGCTATGTCCAGATGCTAGTATCCAGGATGGATCATACATTGATAATTGTGAGCTTATTGGTATTTATCATATTGCCACTTTCAAATCCAAATAATCTTAATAAAACACAGTATATTAGCTGTTCAGTAATACTGAGTAGGTTCGGAAGTCTCCACTATTCAATACGATTGTTATTGGTCTGAGAGTATATAGGCAAGTAAAATTCTCGTTGTGAAACTAATGTTAGTTTATGAATGAAAGTCACCAAGGTAAGATATCTTTATAAACTCAGGCGCACATAGGCACCCACAGTTGCAGTTAAATGTAAGCTTGGTAAATATCGATTACTGGCAAATGTTGTTTAAGTATGAGCAAACATACTGATGTACCATTTACAATTGTAAATACTGACTGTCGAGTATATATCGTAAGGGTATTCCAGTTTGAATCTAGGTGCACATTTTGCACCAGTATTATAGTTATACTTCTAGTCAGACAATATATATTGTTGTTATGTTACACAATTATATAAAGGCGCACATTTTGCACCGTTAGTTGGTAGCACTTCTCCCTGCTTCAACTGAATTGAAATTGTGCAGTATTATAAGATTGGTCAGTTTGATTGAAAGCTGCAGAGCAGATGCCTTACATAGCAGTTTATACTCGGGGGCGACAAAAATCATCAGCCACTGTAATTGTAAATGCTGACTGTCAGGTATATATCATTAGGGTGTTTTCTGATTAAATCTAGGCGCACATTTTGCACCAATCTTATAGTTATCCTCCGTTAGTTAGTAGTAATTCTCCCTGCTTCTACAATTGAATTACAATTATACAGTTTTATAGGTTTGGTCAGTTAGATCGTAAGCTACAGAGCAAATGCCATACACAGTAGTTACTACTCAGGGGCGACACAAATTGTAAGCCATGAACGTCTACTAGCACAGTAAAAGTTAAGGTACGATTGGTATAATATGCATCAAGTTGCCACTATTGCAAATTAAAAACAGAGATCAAAGTCCCCACTCCCCTGACATGTTTTGCCCGTAGGCTTTAACAAAGTCGGAGGCGCCGCTTTCTTTTCGGTTATTTATTGGCTGATTCCCAATGACGAAAATTACCATCAGTTAGCTGATTCATCAGGCTAGATGGGTGTGTTAGTTATGCTCATTTGTAATCGCACACTAACAGGGGCAATTACTTATTCCCCAGCATCAGTAATTATGACAGGTAACAAGTTCTTATATTAATACAAATGAATTTGCTTACACGATAATACACTAAAGATTGTAATAGTTACAATCTTGCATTCTGATTATTGGTTTTACTTGTATCACTATTCGAATCGTAAATGCACTAAGGAAAAGTGAGAAAACAATAGTGTGTGTGAATAATTGTGACATAGTTTAGAATAGGTATGCTGTAGCGTGATGGTTTATTTCTTCCATCAATGTGAACATGTAACATAAATGTAAAACGTGAAAATTAATATTGATATCATTGAATAAAGAGTGCTGCAAAAACACAAAAGGAGGAAGACAATGTTAAAAAGAGAGAGAGTCTCCCAGAGTGACCTAGTGAAGGTAAGTAGTACGTCACTTAGACGTGTTATAATATTAGTTGATTAAGAGGACAAAAATAGTGATGATTTAGGCATTATGAGGTTGGATAATGTATTAACTGTCAGAATGCTATAATAGTCGTATTGTGGTCAAACAGATGGCCACATTTTTAGAAGTAATACTATCTTGTATAGATAGTGTTAGGTATCATTGCTATAACTAGTTTTTCTCTTGGTGCTGGAAATAAAGTAAAATGCAAGGTTAAGAAGGGATATTATAGGAAGCAGTAATAATTATTTTGCTCATTTAATCTTTTGGGATGGAGTCCAAAAGGTATATCCCCTTGCACTCCGCTCTGAGTAGTGCCTGTTTCACATTGCCTCCCCCCCCCTGATACCCAGAGACATTTTTTCAATTCCTTGACATTTTAGATCTTTGGTGTTTGATTCATGGAACACTAAAAAGTGGGGTGCCACAGATGTAAGTGTCTTTCCATCTTCTAAATCTTTTGTAGAATTTTTTTATATTTCTGATGTGTTCTTGGAATCTTGTTCTTAATTACCTGCTGGTCATGCCAACATAGATTTTTGGACATTTGCAGAGTAATATATCACTCCCTTCGAAGAGCAGCTGATATATTATTTTTATTTTGTGTTTTTGCCCAAACAAATCTTGAATAATGCTGGTTTTCTTGATGTGATTACAGGTTGAGCATGTACTGCACGGAAAGGAGCCAGGTGCAATTGAGGTTTTAATTTTTCCAGGGTAGAAGTGGCTGCTGGAAATTATATATTTTTTGTTTCTGGTTCTTCTATACCCTAATTGGACTTTGTCACCCACTATGGGTTTCAGATCAGTTTCTAACTTAAGTATGTTCCAATGTTATTCAATACTTCTGCTACTATTTGTGGGTTGTAAGTTAAGATTAAGCAAGTTTTAGTATCGCTGTCTTTGATTTTTTCTTTAGAAGGTACGATCTATTGGTGTTTAAATCTCTGGATTTTGTTATTTTGATGCTCCTTTTACTATAACCCCTGTCTAGTAGTCGGCCCTCCAAATCTTGAGCTTGTTGGTTGAAAAAGGTAATGTCACTGCAATTTCTACGCAGTCTGAGGAACTAGGCTATTCGTTGCGGTCTATTTCCTATACAGATTGGTTTTGATTTTTCCATCTTGATATTTGAGTATGGAAAGGTCAAGGAAGTTGATTTGGGATTGACTCATTGTATACGTAAACTTGATGTTAAGTGTGTTCTCGTTCAATTTGCATAGGAATACTTCAAGATCCTCCCTGGTACCTTCCAATAGGAATAGAATATCATCTATGTAACAAATCCATAATGGTATTTGTTCAGTCTCCAGGGAATGCACATCGGAGAATACTATTTGTCTCTCCCACCATCCTAGGAATAGGTTAGTGTAGGTGGGGGCTCACACGGTGCCCATTGCAGTTCCTTGTATTTGTAGGTACAATTGATTGGTAAATGAAAATAAATTGTACCTCAGAACAAACTGAAGTAGTTGGAGAATAAAATCATTGTGTGTTGGCTCCTCTTTCGATCCTTCCTCCAGGAAGAATTGGACAGCTATGAGTCCCCTATTATGTTCTTTTGAGGTGTATAGGGACTCTACGTCAGCTGTTACTAGCCATGTATTTTCCCTTACTATGATGTTGTCAAGTCTATGTGGCACCTCCATGGTATCTTTAACAAAAGAGGGAAGCGCCTCCACTAATTCCCTGAATCTGTGATCGACATATTGGCTCTCATGTTCTGATAGGCATTCATTCCCTTATATGATTGGTCTGTCTGGGGAATATCAATATTCTTATGGATCTTATGAATAAGATAGAAGGTCGCAATTTTAGGATCTTTAACTGAGAGGAACTTTATTTCATCTGAATTGATTATCCATTTACTCTAGGCATCTTTGATGATTTTATTGTAGATCTTAATGTAAGTTTCAAATTGTTTTTAAGTTGTTTCTCAACTTGTTTGGGGTACATGGAGATAGGCCATATCACTATATTACCGCCCTTATTGTCTTCTCTTATGATCACATCATCCCAATTTTTGATCTCTTTAAGGGCTTTATGTTCTTCATTGGTGAAATTGTGGGTGGTGGGTCCAATTTTTAATTGGGAGATTTCATGGCATAACAACTGATTGAAAACTTCCAGTTGTGGTGATACATTATATTTCGGAACAAGGTGGATTTAGCTTTTAATTTCTTCCTCCACTTTTGTGGCTCATGTCCTTCATTTTAATTTAAAAGACTCACCAGATCTTGTAAGGCATGTGTGTCTTCCTCCGTCCAAGAGGGATCTTGTTTTTTCGCAAATAACTTTTTCAAGCTTAATTTGCGTACATATAATTGTATATCCTTAATTAACTATTTAAATTGCCAGTAGGGCTAAAGGATAAACCTTTGGTAAGTACTTCTATATGTGCTGGTGATAAGTGGTGAGAAGATAAATTAATAATTTTTAATGATTTATTCTCATTTGTGAGAAGGGGCTTGGTGCTCTCCTCTGAGATCGACCTCCTCTGTGGGATGATCTGGTATTTTCTCTTGATCTTGTCGGTCTTTTGTTGATATTTCTTCCCTCTCCTGGGGGTTTGGCCTTTCCTGATGTGCCTTCTTCTAAAAAAGATTGTCTCTTATTTCTGCTTGGTAAAGTGAAGGTATTTGCAACATGGGTTGACATAGTGGCATTAGGCTCACTGCTTTCAGTATCTTCCCCATCTGTGTTAGACACGTCATTTTGCACTATATTGACCTGTGTGGGTCTAGAGGGGTTGCTATAGAAATTTCTTCTTCTCCACTTAACTCCAATAAAAAATTCTACAAAAGATTTAGAAGATGGAAAGACACTTACATCTGTGGCATCCCACTTTTTAGTGTTGCATGATTCAAACCCCAAATATCTAAAATGTCAAGGAATGGAAAACATTTCTCTGGGTATCAGAGGGGGCAATATTGAACAGGCACTACTCAGATCGGAGTGCAAGTGGATATACCTTTTGGACTCCGTCCATCCCACAGGATTAAGCGAGCAAAATAATTATTACTGCTTCCTTTAATATCCCTTCTTAACCTTGCATTTTACTTTATTTCCAGCACCAAGGGAAAAACTAGTTATAGCAATGATACCTAACACTATCTATACAAGATAGTATTACTTCTTAAAATGTGGCCATCTATTTGACCACAATACGACTATTATAGCATTCTGACAGTTAATACATTATCCAACCTCATAATGCCTAAATCATCACTATTTTTGTCCTCTTAATCAACTAATATTATAACACGTCTAAGTGACGTACTACTTACCTTCACTAGGTCACTCTGGGAGAATCTCCCTCTTTTTACCATTGTCTCCCTCCTTTTGTGCTTTTGCAGCACTCTTTATTCAATGATATCAATATTACTTTTCACGTTTTACATTTATGTTACATTTTCACATTGATGGAAGAAATAAACCATTACGCTACAGCATACCTATTCTTAACTATGTCACAATTATTCACACACACTATTGGTTTCTAACTTTTCTTTAGTGCATTCACTATTCGAATAGTGATACAAGTAAAACCAATAATCAGAATGCAAGATTGTAACTATTACAATATTTAGTGTATTATTGTGTAAGTAAATTAATTTGTATTAATATAAGAACTTGCTACCTGACATAATATTAAAATTACTGATGCTGGGGAATAAGTACACGCCCCAGTTAGTGTATGATGACAAATGTGCATCACTAACACACCCATCCAGCCTGACCAATCAGCTAACTGATGGTAATTTTCGTCATTAAGAAACAGCCAATAAATAACCGAAAAGAAGGCGACGCCTCCACCTTTGATAAAGCCTACGGCAAAACATGTCAGGGGAGTGGGGACTTTGATATCTGTTTTTAATTTGCAATAGTGGCAACTTGATGCATATTATACCAATCGTACCTTAACTTTTACTGTGCTAGTAGACGTTCATGGCTGACTGTTTGTGTCGCCTCTGAGTAGTAACTACTGTGTATCTCATTTGCTCTGTAGCTTACAATCTAACTGACCAAACCTATAAAACTGTATAATTGTAATTCAATTGTAGAAGCAGGGAGAATTACTACTAACGGTGCAAAATGTGCGCCTCTACCTAATTGTATAGCATAACAGCAATATATATCATCTGACTAGGAGGATAATTATAAGATTGGTGCAAAATGTGCGCCTAGATTGAATCAGAAAACACACTAACGATATATACCTGACAGTTAGCATTTACAATTAAAGTGGCTGACGATTTTTGTTGCCCACGAGTATAAACTGCTATGTATGGCATCTGCTCTGCAGCTCAAACTGACCAATCTTATAATACTGCACAATTGCAATTCAGTTGTAGAAACAGGGAGAAGTGCTACCAACTAATGGTGCAACATGTGCACTTTTATATAATTGTGTAACATAACAATATATAGCGTTTGACTAGGAGTATGACTATAATACTGGTGCAAAATGTGCACCTAGATTCAAACTGGAATACCCCTACGATATATACTCGACAGTTAGTATTTACAATTGTAAATGGTACATCAATATGTTTGCTCATACTTAAACAGCATTTCCCAGTAATCAATATTTACCAAGCTTACATTTAACTGCAAATGTGGGTGCCTATGTGCGCCTGAGTTTATAAAGATATATTACCTTGGTGACTTTCATTCATAAACTAACATTAGTTTCACACCGAGAATTTTACTTGCCTATATACTCTCAGACCAATAACAATCGTATTGAATAGTGGAGACTTCCGGACCTACTTAGTATTACTGAATAGATATTATTCTGTGTTTTATTAAGATCGTTCGGTCTTTTAAATTTGAAAGTGTCAATATGATAAATACCAATAAGCTCACAATTATCAATATATGATCCACCCTGGATACTAGCATCTGGACGTAGTTCACGGATTTATTTATATCATTGTATGTGAATTAACTTTTTGCTACACACTGCAACATTGACTATTAGGGGTCTATCTATCAAGCTCTGTATGGAGCTTGCAGGGCCGTGTTTCTGGCGAGCCTCACAAGAGCTGCTGGTGCAATGCTGAATGCGGAGAGCGTATTGCTCTGCACATTCAGCGATGTCTGTTGGACATGATCTGCTGATCGGATCATGTCCGACAGACACATAATAAATAGGCCCCTTAGGGTGATTACATAAGGGGAAATTGTCTCCTAATCAACTACTTTAGTTGTTCTATCACCAATAAATAAATCTGTGAATGCATCTATCCTTAATTTATTGGAACATATTTTTCAGTTTCTTTTTTTCACTTTGATTCTGCCAAGTTAGCCTGATTTGGCAGACACAAGCTTCTTGGTTCAATACAGTTGTAAAACATAGACTATCAGGGAACCCATTGAGATACGATATAACTAAAAATAATCCAGCCCCTTTCATACTAGCACTAACTATCTCCAACACGGTTACCATATTTAGGCAATAGTGCATCCCTTTGCCCACTATGGGGGAAATTTATCAAAGCCTCAACTATGCTGCATTTGCCGGCATCAATACGCTATTTGGCTTTTTGCCAACTTTTTTTATATCCTGTCACTAAACACCGCCACTATACTAAAATGTTTAACCCCTATCCCGCCGCTCCCGGACCCCGCTGCAACTTTAATAAAGTTATTAACCCCTATCTCGCCACCCCCGGACCCCACTGCAACTTTAATAAAGTTATTAACCCCTATCCCAATGCTCCCGGACCCCGCCACCACTAAATAAATGTATTAACCCCTATTCCGCCGCTCCCGGACCCCGCCGCCAACAAAATAAAGTTATTTACATTCTATTGGCTGTTCCAATTAGCCAATAGAATGCAAGCTCAATCCTATTGGCTGATTGGATCAGCCAATAGGATTGAAGCTCAATCCTATTGGCTGATTGCATCAGCCAATAGGATTTTTTCACCTTTAATTCCGATTGGCTGATAGAATTCTATCAGCCAATCTGGATTCAAGGGACGCCATCTTGGATGACATCACTTAAAGGAACCTTCATCTGGGAAGAAGACTTCGATTGAAGAGGATGCTCTGCGCCGGATGTCTTGAAGATGGACCCACTCCGTGCCGGATGGATGAAGATAGAAGATGCCGTCTGGATGAAGACTTCTCCAGGCTTCGTTGAGGACTTCTTGCCGTTTCACTGAGGACTTCTCCCGGCTTCGTTTAGGATGGATGTCCGGTCTTCAAAACTGTAAGTGGATCTTCCGAGGTTAGTGTTAGGTTCCTTATGTGTATTCGGAAAATCTGTAATGACGTAAGCATCAATCTGTGTCGGATTGAGACCGGCGGATTGTATGTTATGTCACAGATTTCAACTTTTACTGGTCTGTAGGCTTTGATAACTAGGTTGAATAAAGCTCGCCACAATTATGCTGCGGAATTCCAACGCATTTGTGGTTGACAGCTTGATAAATATCCCCTATTGTGTTTTTAAGTATATTTGTTTTATTGAACCAATTAAAGTTAAGTTATACCCCCCTTCTTTCGGGGCCTTATCCATTTTTTGTTCACCTACTGGATATTTAGTAGTGTTGTGAGTGCTAACAAGTACTCACTTTGCAAGTGTCTTTCACTTGTTGATTTTTCAATTTTTTTTCCCTGTGTACAGCACCTTTTTTCCTTGTAATAGCACATTATTAATTGTGTTTACGACTTTACTAGAGTGATAAACTAGTCTTAGGAAACAACACTGGTAGTGCCATTGGTTAACTTCCTTTCCAATAAATTTTTTGTTCAATCATAGAAGTAACAAGTGCATTATACCAAAAAAATTAAGAGGTTGTATTTATGTTTCAAGTAAAATCATTAGACCAAGGACCAGGTCAAATGGAACAGAAAGACTGTAGCTCTAACTTCAACAAGCAAAGGTTAGTTGTATGCAATAAAATTGGGTAAAACAAAATAATTTAGTAAATTAACTAATGCCAATGCCTGTCTTCTTTATAAATGATGTTTAACATTACATTACAGATAAAAAAAAACTGTCAAAAAGGATGATTTAATTTTCCCCGCAAAGAGTATTTTAACTGGATAATGCTTAAGATGTGTGCCCTAAGTTTAGAGATAAATGGCGATAATCGTCCTTGATTCTCAGATGTGTCTGTAATGTTCTTTTGATGAATAGGCAAATCAAATCAGCCAATAGGAATGCAAGGGACGCCATTTTGAAAAGGCTCCCTTGCATTGAAGATTCAGTGTACGGCGGTGACCGTATGAATAGGACTTCTTCAAGGATGGACCCGCTCCAAGCAGCCGGGATGGGGATATAAGACGCAGCCGGGATGAAGATAGAAGATGCCACCTGGATGAAGATAGATGATGCCGTCTGGATAAATGAAGACGTCGGCGCCTGGATGAAAACTTCTCGCTGCCTGGATGTCCGGACTTTATTTTGGGGGGTTGGTTGGGTGGTGGATTTTACTGTTGGGGTTGTTTGTATTTTTTTACAGGTAAAAGAGCTGATTTCTTTAGGGCAATGCCCTATAAAAGGCCCTTTTAGGAGCTATTGGTAGTTTACTGTAGGCTAGGGTTTTTTATTTGGGAGGGGCTTTTTTATTTTTATAGGGCTATTAGATTAGGTGTCATTGTTTTTATTTTGGATAATTTCATTTGTTATTTTTTGTAATTTAGTGCTGTTTATTTTTTGTATTTAATATTTTTTGTAAGTTTAGACTTACTTTTTTTAGTAGTGTTAGTTTTTATTAATGTGTAATTTAGTTTATTTAATTGGTAGTTATTTTAATTTTAGTATAATAGATATGTTAGGTTAATTGTTACTTTAAACTTGTTTTTTTTTAATTTCACAGGTAAGTTTCTATTTATTGTAAGATAGGGATATTGTAATTTTAATTTAAAGTTAGGTGGTTGTTAGGTGTAGTGGCTAATAACTTTATTACAGTGGCGGCGATTTCGGGGAGCGGCAGAATAGGGGTTAATAACATATTAGTGGCAGCGATGTTGGGAGCGGCAGATTAGGGGTTAATAACTTTATTTTGATGGTGGGGATGTTGGGGGCAGCAGACTAGGGGTGTATAGACTTGGGGTTTAATTTAGGGTGTTAGGTTTAAATGTAATTTATTTTTCCCCATAGACATCAATGGGGTTGCGTTAAGGAGATCGCAATTCCGCGTTTCAGGTGTTAGTTTTTTTTTCTAACACCTTCTTCCCATTGATGTCTATGGGGAAAGCATGCACGAGCATGTATTCTAAGCCCTTGGACTTTGTGCAGTATAGAGCTCATCGCCACCATATCGCACGCACAAGGCAGCTTTTAAGAAACTTGTAATGGCAGCGCTATGAGGGTGAAATAACGCAACTTTTGTTGCGTTCATTTCGCACCCTCTATAGCGCAAAACTTGTAATCTAGGTGATATTAAATTCCGCTCATATTAAAAGTAAATGAGAGAACGTGAACTTAATCACGATTTATGCCAGAATGTTTCCCGCAACTTGAGAGATCTTGTAAATTATTATGCGAGTCAAAAAATTGTGACAAACCAAAAATTCATGTTAAAGTACAGTTACACTCACAATAACACTGTCTAATAAAAAATATTTTTAAAAAAATTGCACAAAAATGTTATAAGGACTCAAAGATAGAGATGTCAGGTGAAAAAAATGTGCCAAAAGTGCTTTAACATAGGGATCCAAAGGAACATATGTATAAATATATGTATGTATATGTATGTATATATTTACAGACATATACACTCACCAGCCACTTTATTAAGTACACTTTGCTAGTACCTGCTTGGATGTTTGCCTTCAGAACTGCCTTAATTCTTTGTGGCATAGATTCAACAAGGTGTTGGAAATATTCTTCAGAGATTTTGGTCCATATTGACATGATAGCATCACGCAGTCGCTGTAGATTTGTAGGCTGCACATCCATGATGCGAATCTCCTGTTCCACCACATCCCAAAGGTGCTCTATTGGATTGACGTCTGGTGACTGTGGGGGCCATTGGAGTAACGTGAACTCATTGTCATATTCAAGAAACCAGTTTGAGATGATTTGAGCTTTGTGACATGGTGCATTATCCTGCTGGAAGTAGCCATCAGAAGATGGGTACACTGTAGTCATAAAGAGATGGACATGGTCAGTAACAATACTCTGGTAGGCTGTGGGTTTTAAACAATGCTCAATTGGTACTAAGGGGTCCAAAGTGTGCCAAGAAAATATCCCCACACCATTACACCACCACCAGCCTAAACTGTTGATACAAGGCAGAATGGACCCATGCTTTTATGTTGTTTATGCCAAATTCTGACCCTACCATCTGAATGTTGCAGATTAAATCGAGACTCATCAGAACAGGCAACATTTTTCCAATCTTCTATTGTGCAATTTTGGTGAGCCTGTGTGAATTGTAGCCTCAGTTTCCTGTTCATAGCACCCAGTGTGGTCTTCTGCTGCTGTAGCCCATCTGCTTCAAGGTTTGATGTGCTGTGCATTCAGAGATGGTATTCTACATACCTTGGTTACAAAAAGTGTTTTTTGAGTTACTGTTGCCTTTCTATCATCTCGTACCAGTCTGCCCATTCTCCTCTGACCTCTGACATAAACAAGACATTGTCGTCCACACAACTGCCGCTCACTGGATATTCTCTCTTTTTCGGACCATTCTCTGTAAACCCTAGAGATGGTTGTGCGTGAAAATCCCAGCAGATCAGCAGTTTTGGAAATACCCGCCTGGCACCAACAACCATGCCACGTTCAAAGTCACTTAAATCCCCTTTCTTCCCATTTCTGATGCTCGGTTTGAACTTCAACAAGTCGTCTTCACCACATTTAGATGCCTAAATTCATTGATTTGCTGCCATGTGGTTGACTTATAAGCAATTTGTGTTACCAAGCATTTGAACAGGTGTACCTAATAAAAAGGCTGGTGAATGTATATACATATAAATACAGATAATCATATGTATAGAAATACATACAAATATCTCATTGCAATCATGCGCTCGTGTTTGTTATTTTCTAAACAAGGCTCCATTAAAGTCTATGGGGGAATGCGATCCTGCGTTAGCAACTTCACAAAGTATTTTTTTCTGCACAAGGATGCAACCGTGAGAGCGCAAAAGTTCAGCACAGATAAAGCAATGGCAGGAGCACAAATGTGCGCTCCACTCGTAATCTAGTCCTAATTGTTCTTAAAACTGTATCTAGACACAAAAGGATCAGACTTTAGTGAGTAGGATAACTTAAAGGGACATGAAACCCAAAATGTTTCTTTCATGATTCAGAGAGAGTAAATTTAATTTTAAACAACTTGCTAATTTTGCTTGGTTCTTTTTGTGTCCTGTGTTGAAAAGCTTACCTAGGTAAGTCCAGGAGCTTGGAGCTGGCTATGGATTTGTGGCTGCACATATATATCTTTTGTGATTGACTAACAATGTGTTCATCTAGCTCCCAGTAATGCATTGCTGCTCCTTCAACAAAGGATAGCAAGATAAAGATCAACATTGATAATAGAAGTCAAATTGGAAAGTTGTTTACAAATGTATGTTTTATCTGAATCATGAATAAAAGATTTTGGGTTCCATGTCCCTTTAAAACTATGTTGCTGTTGTATCAGTGCACCCTAATGCTTTGCTATAAATTAAACACTAACAAATGCCCGAGAATGATATGCAGATGTATTAGTGATTAATAAGTGTAAAGTTTTATTTCTAGTAAAGCAATAGGTACCACCATGATATAACATACATCTTCTTTAATCCATTGTGTTGAGTCCATTTGGGTAAAGTTCTAAATGGTTAACTAGGCGAGATTACATTACATGGACCTCTTCAGCCCCCGCTTGGATAAAGACTTCAGCCGGATGATGGACCTCTTCAGCCCCGGATAGGATGAAGACTTCAGACCCTCTTCTGGACGGATCGGTGATACCCGTCGTGGTGAAGACAAGGTAGGAAGATCTTCAGGGGCTTAGTGTTAGGTTTATTTAAGGGGGGTTTGGGTTAGATTAGGGGTATGTGGGTGGTGGGTTGTAATGTTGGGGGGGGGGTATTGTGTGTTTTTTTTACAGGCAAAAGAGCAGAATTCTTTGGGGCATGCCGGGCTGGTAAGGTAAAAGAGCTTTTCAATTTTATATTAGAATAGGGTAGGCCATTTTTTTATTTTTGGGGGCTTTGTTATTTTATTAGGGGACTTAGAGTAGGTGTAATTAGCTTAAAATTGTTGTAATATTTTTATAATGTTTGTAAATTATTTTTTTATTTTTTGTAACTTAGTTCTTTTTTATTTTTTGTACTTTAGTTAGTGTATTTATTTGTAGGTATTTGTATTTAATTTATTTATTGATAGTGTAGTGTTAGGTTTAATTGTAGATAATTGTAGGTAGTTTATTTAATTAATTTATTGATAGTGTAGTGTTAGGTTTAATTGTAACTTAGGTTAGGATTTATTTTACAGGTACTTTTGTAATTATTTTAACTAGGTAGCTATATAATAGTTATTAACTATTTAATAGCTATTGTACCTGGTTAAAATAAATACAAAGTTGCCTGTAAAATAAATATTAATCCTAAAATAGCTACAATATAATTATTATTTATATTGTAGCTATATTAGGGTTTATTTTACAGGTAAGTATTTAGCTTTAAATAGGAATAATTTATTTAATAAGATTTATTTTATTTAGTTAGATAAAAATTATATTTAACTTAGGGGGGTGTTAGGGTTAGGGTTAGACTAGCTTTAGGGGTTAATACATTTATTATAGTAGCTGTGAGGTCCGGTCGGCAGATTAGGGGTTAATAATTGTAGGTAAGGTAACGGCGACGTTGGGGGGGGGGCAGATTAGGGGTACATAGGGATAATGTATGTGGCGGATTAGGGGTTAAAAAAAATATTAGAGTGGCAGCGATGTGGGGGGGCCTCGGTTTAGGGGTACATAGGTAGTTTATGGGTGTTAGTGTACTTTAGAGCACAGTAGTTAAGAGCTTTATGAATCGGCGTTAGCCCAGAAAGTTCTTAACTCCTGGATTTTCTCTGCGGCTGGAGTTTTGTCGTTAGATTTCTAACGCTCACTTCAGCCAAGACTCTAAATACCGGCGTTAGAAAGATCCCATTGAAAAGATAGGCTACGCAATTGGCGTAGGGGGATCTGCGGTATGGAAAAGTCGCGGCTGGAAAGTGAGCGTTAGACCCTTTCCTGACTGACTCTAAATACCAGCGGGCGGCCAAAACCAGCGTTATTTTATTTTACAGCTAAGTTTGTATTTATTTTAACTAGGTAGAATAGTTACTAAATAGTTATTAACTATTTACTAACTACCTAGTTAAAATAAATACAAATTTAACTGTAAAATAAAACCTAACCTGAGTTACACTAACACCTAACCTTACACTACAATTAAATAAATTACCTAAATTAAATACAATTACCTAAACTACAAAAAACAAACAAACACTAAGGCCCCTACTTATCAAGCCGCCGACTTTCTTGCATTTGCCGGCACCAATACGCTCGCCTAAGATCGCCTAACATCGCAGCCGCGGACCTGAATACGTTCGCCAAAATTATCAAGAAAGCTGTCAAAAAACTGCGAAGAGCAGCGGACTGTTGTTAACTAACAGTCATCGATCTCGCTGCTCTTCGGCTTTTTAACAGCTTTCTTGCTACCCTGTCACTAAGCACCCACACTATACTAAACTGTTTACCCCCTAAACTGCCGCTCCCGGAGCCCACCGCAACCTAAATAAATGTATTAACCCCTAAACAGCCGCGCCCGGACCCCGCCACAACTCTAATAAATGTATTAACCCCTAAACCGCTGCTCCCGGACCCCACCGCCACCTACATTATACCTATTAACAACTAATCTTCTGCCCCCTATACCGCCGCCACCTACATAAAGTTATTAACCCCTATCCTGCCGATCTCAGACCCCGCCGCAACTAAATAAATTGTTCAATTGTATCAGCCAATCGTAATTAAGGTATGGAAAATCCTATTGGCTGATGCAATCAGCCAATAGGATTGAAGTTCAATCCTATTGGCTGATCCAATCAGCCAATAGGATTGAGCTTGCATTCTATTGGCTGATTATCAGCCAACAGGATTTTTCCTACCTTAATTCCGATTGGCTGATAGAATCCTATCAGCCAATCGGATTTCAAGGGACGCCATCTTGGATGATGTCATTTAAAGGAACCTTCATTCGTCGTTAGTCGTCGGCCGAGATGGATGCTCTGCGTTGGATGTCTTGAAGATGGAGCCGCTCCGCGTCGGATGGATGAAGATAGAAGATGCCGCCTGAAGTCTTCTGCCCGACTGGAGGTCCTCTTCTGCCGGGATCAGATGAAGACTTCTGCCCCTCTGGAGGTCCACTTGTGCCCGGCTGGGTGAAGACGGCTCAAGGTAGGGTGATCTTCAAGAGGTTAGTGTTAGGTTTTTTTAAGGGGGGTTTGGGTGGGTTTTAGAGTAGGGTTGGGTGTGCGGGTGGTGGGTTTTAATGTTGGGGGGTTGTATTTCTTTTTTTACAGGTAAAAGAGCTGATTACTTTGGGGCAATGCCCCGCAAAAGGCCCTTTTAAGGGCTATTTGTAATTTAGTATAGGGTAGGGAATTTTATTATTTTGGGGGGGCTTTTTTATTTTATTAGGGGGATTAGAGTAGGTATAATTAGTTTAAAAAACTTGTAATTATTTTATTATTTTCTGTAATTTAGTGTTTTTTATTTTTTGTATTTTAAATAATTTTATTTAATTGTATTTAATAGTAGGTAATTGTAGTTAATTAATTTAATTTATTTATTTAATTATAGTGTAGTGTTAGGTGTTAGTGTAACTTAGGTTAGGTTTTATTTTACAGGTAATTTTGTATTTATTTTAGCTAGGTAGTTATTAAATAGTTAATAACTATTTAATAACTCTTCTACCTAGTTAAAATAAATACAAAGTTGCCTGTAAAATAAAAATAAATCCTAAAATAGCTACAATGTAACTATTAATTATATTGTAGCTATCTAACGGCTAGATTTAGAGTTTTGTCGGTAAGGACCCGCGTAGCTAACGCTGGCTTTTTTCTGGCCGCACCATAAAAATAACTCTGGTATTGAGAGTCCACATAAAGGCTGCGTTAGGCTCCAAAAAAGGAGCGTAGAGCATATTTAACGCAGCTTCAACTCTCGATACCAGAGTTGCTTACGGACGCGGCCAGCCTCAAAAACGTGCTCGTGCACGATTCCCCCATAGGAAACAATGGGGCTGTTTGAGCTGAAAAAAACCTAACACCTGCAAAAAAGCCGCGTTCAGCTCCTAACGCAGCCCCATTGTTTGCTATGGGGAAACACTTCCTACGTCTGCACCTAACACCCTAACATGTACCCCGAGTCTAAACACCCCTAACCTTACACTTATTAACCCCTATTCTGCCGCCCCCGCTATCGCTGACCCCTGCATATTATTTTTAACCCCTAATCTGCCGCTCCGTAAACCGCCGCTACTTACATTATCCTTATGTACCCCTAATCTGCTGCCCCTAACACCGCCGACCCCTATATTATATTTATTAACCCCTAATCTGCCCCCCACAACGTCGCCTCCACCTGCCTACACTTATTAACCCCTAATCTGCCGAGCGGACCGCACCGCTATCATAATAAAGTTATTAACCCCTAATCCGCCTCACTAACCCTATAATAAATAGTATTAACCCCTAATCTGCCCTCCCTAATATCGCCGACACCTAACTTCAATTATTAACCCCTAATCTGCCGACCAGAGCTCACCGCTATTCTAATAAATGTATTAACCCCTAAAGCTAAGTCTAACCCTAACACTAACACCCCCCTAAATTAAATATAATTTAAATCTAACGAAATTAATTAACTCTTAATAAATAAATTATTCCTATTTAAAGCTAAATACTTACCTGTAAAATAAATCCTAATATAGCTACAATATAAATTATAATGATATTATAGCTATTTTAGGATTAATATTTATTTTACAGGTAACTTTGTATTTATTTTAACCAGGTACAATAGCTATTAAATAGTTAAGAACTATTTAATAGCTAAAATAGTTAAAATAATTACAAAATTACCTGTAAAATAAATCCTAACCTATGTTACAATTAAACCTAACACTATACTATCATTAAATTAATCAAATAAAATACCTACAACAATTACCTACAATTAAACCTAACACTACACTATCAATACATTAATTAAATACAATACCTACAAATAACTACAATGAAATAAACTAACTACACAAAAAATAAAAAAGAACTAAGTTACAAAAAAAAAAAAATATTTACAAACATAAGAAAAATACACTTTAATAGAGTTGCGGTGGGTTCCGGGAGCGGCAGTTTAAGTGTTAATACATTTATTAGAGTTGCGGTGGGATCCGGGAGCGGCGGTTTAGGGGTTAAACACTTAAATAGAGTTGTGGTGGGCTCCAGGAGCGGCGGTTTAGGGGTTAATAAATTTATTTAGTTGTGGCGGGGTCCAGGAGCGGCGGTTTAGTGGTTAAACACTTTATTTAGTTGCGGTGGGGTCCAGGTGCGGCGGTTTAGGGGTTAATAAGTATAATGTAGGTGGCGGCGGTGTTAGGGGGTAGATTAGGGGTGTTTAGACTCGGGGTACATGTTAGGGTGTTAGGTGTAGACGTTCCCATAGAAATCAATGGGATATCGGGCAGCAGCGAACATGAGCTTTCGTTGCTGTCAGACTCTCATTGATTTCTATGGCTCCAGGGTGGCGGATTGAAAACCAGGTACGCTGGGCCGGAATAGTGGCGAGCGTACCTGGTAGACTTTTGATAACTTCCAAAAGTAGTCAGATTGTGCTGAACTTGCGCTCGGAACATTTGGCTTGACGTAACCATCGATCTGTGTCGGACTGAGTCTGCCGGATCGTATGTTATGTCACTATATTCTACTTTTGCTGGTCTGTAGGGTTTGATAACTACGGCGAATCAGGCTCGCCACAAATACGCTGCGGAATTCCAGCGTATTTGCGGTTGACAGCTTGATAAATAGAGGCCTAAATTACACAAAATAAAAAACTAATTATCAGATATTTAAACTAATTACACCAAATCTAATAGCCCTATCAAAATAAAAAAGCCTCCCCAAAATAAAAAAAAACCCTAAACTAAACTACCAATAGCCCTTAAAATGACCTTTTGCGGGGTATTGCCCTAAAGAAATCAGCTCTTTTACCTGTTAAAAAATACAAAAACCCCCCAACAGTAAAACCCACCACCCACACAACCAACCCCCCAAATAAAATCCTAACTAAAAAACCTAAGCTCCCCATTGCTCTGAAAAGGACATTTTGATGGGTATTGCCCTTGAAAGGGCAATTATCTCTATTGCTGCCCAAACCCTAATCTAAAACTAAAACCCACACAATAAACCCTTAAAAAAACTAACACTAACCCCCGAAGATCCACTTACAGTTTTGAAGACCGGACATCCATCCTAAACAAAGCCGGGAGAAGTCCTCAGCGAAGTGGCAAGAAGTCCTCAATGAAGCCGGGAGAAGTCTTCATCCAAGTCGGCAGAAGTGGTCCTCCAGATGGGCAGAAGTGGTCATCCAGACGGCATCTTCTATCTTCATCCATCCGGCGAGGAGCAGGTCCATCTTCAAGACATCCGGCGCGGAGCATCCTCTTCTTCCGACGACTAAAGACGAATGAAAGTTCCTTTAATTGACATCATCCAAAACGGCGTCCCTTGAATTTCAATTGCAATAAGTCAATAGGATTGAGCTCGCATTCTATTGGCTTTTCCAATCAGCCAATAGAATGCGAGCTCAATCCTATTGCCTGATTGTATCAGCCAATAGGATTGAAGCTCAATCCTATTGGCTGATTGTATCAGCCAATAGGATTTTTTCACCTTTAATTCTGAATGGCTGATAGAATTCTATCAGCCAATCGGAATTCAAGGGACTCCATCTTGGATGACGTCATTTAAAGGAACCTTTATTCGTCGTTAGCAGTCAACAGAAGAGGATGCTCCACGCCGGATGTCTTGAAGATGGACCCGCTCCGCTCCGGATGGATGAAGATAGAAGATGCCGTCTGGATGAAGACTTCTGCTCGTCTGGAGGACCACTTCTGCCGGCTTGGATGAAGACTTCTTCCAGCTTCGTTGTGGACTTCTTGCCACTTATAGAAGACTTCTCCCAGCTTCGTTGAGGATGGATGTCCAGTCATCAAAACTGTAAGTGGATCTTCAGGGTTTAGTGTTAGGTTTTTTTAAGGGTTTATTGGGTGGGTTTTAGTTTTAGATTAGGGTTTGGGCAGCAATAGAGCTACATGCCCTTTTAAGGGCAATGCCCATCCAAATGCCCTTTTCAGGGCAATGGGGAGCTTAAGTTTTTTAGTTAGGATTTTATTTGTGGGGTTGGTTGTGTGGGTGGTGGGTTTTACTGTTGGGGGGGTTGTTTATATTTTTTTCAGGTAAAAGAGCTGATTTCTTTGGGGCAATGCACTGCAAAAGACCCTTTTAAGGGCTATTGGTAGTTTAGGGTTTATTTTATTTTTGGAGGGCTTTTTTATTTTGATAGGGCTATTAGATTAGGTGTAATTAGTTTAAATATCTGATAATTTGCTTTTTATTTTGTGTAATTTAGTGTTTTTTTGTAATTTAGGTAATTGTATTTAATTTAGGTAATTTATTTAATTGTAGTGTTAGGTGTTAGTGTAACTAAGGTTAGGTTTTATTTTACAGGTACATTTGTATTTATTTTAGCTAGGTAGTTAGTAAATAGCTAATAACTATTTAGTAACTATTCTAGCTAGTTAAAATAAATACAAACTTGCCTGTGAAATAAAAATTAACCCTAAGCTCGCTACAATGTAACTATTAGTTACATTGTAGCTAGCTTAGGGTTTATTTTATAGGTAAGTATTTAGTTTTAAATAGGAATAATTTAGGTAATGATAGGAATTTTTATTTAGATTTATTTTAATTATATTTAGGTTAGGGGGTGTTAGGGTTAGACTTAGGTTTAGGGGTTAATAACTTTAGTATAGTGGCGGCAACGTTGGGGGCGGCAGATTAGGGGTTAATAACTGTAATGTAGGTTGCGGAGATGTTAGGGACAGCAGATTAGGGTTAATAATATTTAACTAGTGTGTGCGATGCGGGAGTGTGGCGGTTTAGGGGTTAATATTTTTATTATAGGGGCGGCGATGTCGGGAGCAGCAGATTAAGGGTTAATAATTTTATTTTAGTGTTTGTGATGCGGGAGGGCATCGGTTTAGGGTTAGTAGGTAGTTTATGGGTGTTAGTGTACTTTTTAACACTTTAGCTAAGAGTTTTATGCTACAGCTTTGTAGCTAAAAACTCATAACTACTGACTTTAGAATGCGTTACAAATCTTGCGGGATAGGCTGTATCGCTCACTTTTTGGCTTCACAGAAAAAGCTTGTAATACCGGCGCTATGGAAGTCCCATTGAAAAAAGACTTTACGCAAATTGCGTACGTTAATTTGCGTTAGGGTTGCCACCTGTCCCTTAAAATACAGAACACTTATAAGTTACACATGCTGCATGGTGTGCAGGGAGGAACATTTATTGTGTTTCTGGACAGCACTATTTATTTTCCTCCCTGCACACCATGCAGCATGTGGTGAACTTATAAGTGTTCTGTATTTTAAGGGACAGGTTGCAAACCCTAACGCAAATTAACGTACGCAATTTGCGTAAAGTCTTTTTTCAATGGGACTTCCATAGCGCCGGATTACAAGCTTTTTCTGTGAAGCCAAAAAGTGAGCGATACAGCCTATCCCGCAAGATTTGTAACGCATTCTAAAGTCAGTAGTTATGAGTTTTTAGCTACAAAGCTGTAGCATAAAACTCTTAGCTAAAGTGTTAAAAAGTACACTAACACCCATAAACTACCTACTAACCCTAAACCGATGCCCTCCCATCACAAACACTAAAATAAAATTATTAACCCTTAATCTTGCTCCCGACATCGCCGCCCCTATAATAAAAATATTAACCCTAAACCGCCACACTCCCGCATCGCACACACTAGTTAAATATTATTAACCCTAATCTGCTGTCCCTAACATCTCCGCAACCTACATTACAGTTATTAACCCCTAATCTGCCGCCCCCAAACGTTGCCGCCACTATACTAAAGTTATTAACCCCTAAACCTAAGTCTAACCCTAACACCCCCTAACCTAAATATAAAAAATAAATCTAAATAAAAATTCCTATCATTACCTAAATTATTCCTATTTAAAACTAAATACTTACCTATAAAATAAACCCTAAGCTAGCTACAATGTAACTAATAGTTACATTGTAGCGAGCTTAGGGTTAATTTTTATTTCACAGGCAAGTTTGTATTTATTTTAACTAGCTAGAATAGTTACTAAATAGTTATTAGCTATTTACTAACTACCTAGCTAAAATAAATACAAATGTACCTGTAAAATAAAACCTAACCTTAGTTACACTAACACCTAACACTACAATTAAATAAATTACCTAAATTAAATACAATTACCTAAATTACAAAAAAAACTAAATTACACAAAATAAAAAGCAAATTATCAGATATTTAAACTAATTACACCTAATCTAATCGAGCCCTATCAAAATAAAAAAGCCCTCCAAAAATAAAATAAACCCTAAACTACCAATAGCCCTTAAAAGGTCTTTTGCAGTGCATTGCCCCAAAGAAATCAGCTCTTTTACCTGAAAAAAATAAACAACCCCCCCAACAGTAAAACCCACCCACCACCCACCAACCAACCCCACAAATAAAATCCTAACTAAAAAACTTAAGCTCCCATTGCCCTGAAAAGGGCATTTGATGGGCATTGCCCTTAAAAGGGCATGTAGCTCTATTGCTGCCCAAACCCTAATCTAAAACTAAAACCCACCCAATAAACCCTTAAAAAACCTAACACTAAACCCTGAAGATCCACTTACAGTTTTGATGACTGGACATCCATCCTCAACGAAGCTGGGAGAAGTCTTCTATAAGTGGCAAGAAGTCCACAACGAAGCTGGAAGAAGTCTTCATCCAAGCCGGCAGAAGTGGTCCTCCAGACGAGCAGAAGTCTTCATCCAGACGGCATCTTCTATCTTCATCCATCCGGAGCGGAGCGGGTCCATCTTCAAGACATCCGGCGTGGAGCATCCTCTTCTGTTGACTGCTAACGACGAATAAAGTTCCTTTAAATGACGTCATCCAAGATGGAGTCCCTTGAATTCCGATTGGCTGATAGAATTCTATCAGCCATTCAGAATTAAAGGTGAAAAAATCCTATTGGCTGATACAATCAGCCAATAGGATTGAGCTTCAATCCTATTGGCTGATACAATCAGGCAATAGGATTGAGCTCGCATTCTATTGGCTGATTGGAAAAGCCAATAGAATGCGAGCTCAATCCTATTGACTTATTGCAATTGAAATTCAAGGGACGCCGTTTTGGATGATGTCAATTAAAGGAACTTTCATTCGTCTTTAGTCGTCGGAAGAAGAGGATGCTCCGCGCCGGATGTCTTGAAGATGGACCTGCTCCTCGCCGGATGGATGAAGATAGAAGATGCCGTCTGGATGACCACTTCTGCCCATCTGGAGGACCACTTCTGCCGACTTGGATGAAGACTTCTCCCGGCTTCATTGAGGACTTCTTGCCACTTCGCTGAGGACTTCTCCCGGCTTTGTTTAGGATGGATGTCCGGTCTTCAAAACTGTAAGTGGATCTTCGGGGGTTAGTGTTAGTTTTTTTAAGGTTTATTGTGTGGGTTTTAGTTTTAGATTAGGGTTTGGGCAGCAATAGAGATAATTGCCCTTTCAAGGGCAATACCCATCAAAATGTCCTTTTCAGAGCAATGGGGCTTAGGTTTTTTTAGTTAGGATTTTATTTGGGGGGTTGTTGTGTGTGGGTGGTTTACTGTTGGGGGGTTTTTTGTATTTTTAACAGGTAAAAGAGCTGATTTCTTAGGGCAATACCCCGCAAAAGGTCATTTTAAGGGCTATTGGTAGTTTAGTTTAGGGTTTTTTTTTATTTTGGGGAGCTTTTTTATTTTGATAGGCTATTAGATTTGGTGTAATTAGTTTAAATATCTGATAATTAGTTTTTTATTTTGTGTAATTTAGGCCTCTATTTATCAAGCTGTCAACCGCAAATACGCTGGAATTCCGCAGCGTATTTGTGGCGAGCCTGATTCGCCGTAGTTATCAAACCCTACAGACCAGCAAAAGTAGAATATAGTGACATAACATACGATCCGGCAGACTCAGTCCGACACAGATCGATGGTTACGTCAAGCCAAATGTTCCGAGCGCAAGTTCAGCACAATCTGACTACTTTTGGAAGTTATCAAAAGTCTACCAGGTACGCTCGCCACTATTCCGGCCCAGCGTACCTGGTTTTTCAAATCCGCCACCCTGGAGCCATAGAAATCAATGAGAGTCTGACAGCAACGAAAGCTCATGTTCGCTGCTGCCCGATATCCCATTGATTTCTATGGGAACGTCTACACCTAACACCCTAACATGTACCCCGAGTCTAAACACCCCTAATCTACCCCCTAACACCGCCGCCACCTACATTATACTTATTAACCCCTAAACCGCCGCACCTGGACCCCACCGCAACTAAATAAAGTGTTTAACCACTAAACCGCCGCTCCTGGACCCCGCCACAACTAAATAAATTTATTAACCCCTAAACCGCCGCTCCTGGAGCCCACCACAACTCTATTTAAGTGTTTAACCCCTAAACCGCCGCTCCCGGATCCCACCGCAACTCTAATAAATGTATTAACACTTAAACTGCCGCTCCCGGAACCCACCGCAACTCTATTAAAGTGTATTTTTCTTATGTTTGTAAATATTTTTTTTTTTTTGTAACTTATTCTTTTTATTTTTTGTGTAGTTAGTTTATTTCATTGTAGTTATTTGTAGGTATTGTATTTAATTAATGTATTGATAGTAGTGTTAGGTTTAATTGTAGGTAATTGTTGTAGGTATTTTATTTGATTAATTAATGATAGTATAGAGTTTAGGTTTAATTGTAACATAGGTTAGGATTTATTTTACAGGTAATTTTGTAATTATTTTACTATTTTAGCTATTAAATAGTTTCTTAACTATTTAATAGCTATTGTACCTGGTTAAAATAAATACAAAAGTTACCTGTAAAATAAATATTAATCCTAAAATAGCTATAATATCATTATAATTTATATTGTAGCTATATTAGGATTTATTTTACAGGTAAGTATTTAGCTTTAAATAGGAATAATTTATTTATTAAGAGTTAATTAATTTCGTTAGATTTAAATTATATTTAATTTAGGGGGGTGTTAGTGTTAGGGTTAGACTTAGCTTTAGGGGTTAATACATTTATTAGAATAGCGGTGAGCTCTGGTCGGCAGATTAGGGGTTAATAATTGAAGTTAGGTGTCGGCGATATTAGGGAGGGCAGATTAGGGGTTAATACTATTTATTATAGGGTTAGTGAGGCGGATTAGGGTTAATAACTTTATTATGATAGCGGTGCGGTCCGCTCGCAGATTAGGGGTTAATAAGTGTAGGCAGGTGGAGGCACGTTGTGGGGGGCAGATTAGGGTTAATAAATATAATATAGGGGTCGGCGGTGTTAGGGGCAGCAGATTAGGGGTACATAAGGATAATGTAAGTAGCGGCGGTTTACGGAGCGGCAGATTAGGGGTTAAAAATATAAGCAGGGGAGCGATAGCGGGGGCGGCAGAATAGGGGTTAATAAGTGTAAGGTTAGGGGTGTTTAGACTCGGGTACATGTTAGGGTGTTAGGTGCAGACGTAGGAAGTGTTTCCCCATAGCAAACAATGGGGCTGCGTTAGGAGCTGAACGCGGCTTTTTTGCAGGTGTTAGGTTTTTTTCAGCTCAAACAGCCCCATTGTTTTCCTATGGGGGAATCGTGCACGAGCACGTTTTTGAGGCTGGCCGCGTCCGTAAGCAACTCTGGTATCGAGAGTTGAAGCTGCGTTAACTATGCTCTACTCTCCTTTTTTGGAGCCTAACGCAGCCTTTATGTGGACTCTCAATACCAGAGTTATTTTTATGGTGCGGCCAGAAAAAAGCCAGCGTTAGCTACGCGGGTCCTTACCGACAAAACTCTAAATTAGCCGTTAGATAGCTACAATATAATTAATAGTTACATTGTAGCTATTTTAGGATTTATTTTTATTTTACAGGCAACTTTGTATTTATTTTAACTAGGTAGAAGAGTTATTAAATAGTTATTAACTATTTAATAACTACCTACTAAAATAAATACAAAATTACCTGTAAAATAAAACCTAACCTAAGTTACACTAACACCTAACACTACACTATAATTAAATAAATAAATTAAATTAATTAACTACAATTACCTACTATTAAATACAATTAAATAAAATTATTTAAAATACAAAAATAAAAAACACTAAATTACAGAAAATAATAAATAAAATAATTACAAGTTTTTTAAACTAATTATACCTACTCTAATCCCCCTAATAAAATAAAAAAGCCCCCCAAAATAATAAAATTCCCTACCCTATACTAAATTACAAATAGCCCTTAAAAGGGCCTTTTGCGGGGCATTGCCCCAAAGTAATCAGCTCTTTTACCTGTA
>NW_026512805.1:0-10000 GCF_027579735.1 Bombina bombina
TAATCAACCAACAATGCGACCTAACTAAATCCTCTGTTTGCGCCGCTCTCTCTACTCTGACTAATCCTCCACTCCACTGTAGTGTGCTGTAGCTCAACGAACCATCCAAACACACTGAAGAAAATGGCGGATGCCCATGGGTTTATATATGAATTTTGAATAGCGTAATTACGTGTCGCATTTTTAGATGAAGTCACGGTTACAAAATACTGGCGTAAGTTACTTGCAACGACTAAAATGTGTATTTGCGCACATTTCCGAAGATCGCCAGTTTGTCCTACTTACACAGTTTAGCATCTAACGGCGCAGTATATGTAATACCCCGATGTGCGAGGTGAAATTATGGGCGGCGCAGGTTCCCATGCTTGCGCCGAAACCTACGCCGTATATTTGATGGCACCTGGCGACGGACGTGTTACAAACACGATTATAGTATAGATATATGTCTGTAAATATATATATATATATATATATATATACACATACATAAATACATATTTACACATATATATATATATATATATATATATATATATATATATATATATATATATATATATATGTATATACATACATATACATCTTTAGACATGTATCTCAATGTTAAACTCTTTGCTTGCTTTGAGCCTTTATAACTTTTATGTGCAATATTTTTTTTAAATATTTTTTATTAGACAGTGTTATTATGAGTGTAAGTGTACTTTGTAATGTATTTTCAATGTGCTTTGGGACACTTTTATGTTTTGCAAAACAGTTAAGAGCTATGAAATCACAGTAATCATTCTAGCGTAATCCTGATTGCGCTCAAGCGATTGCGTTTACTTTCAACTTGTAATACCAGCCGTAAGCCCAAGGAGCATAAACCCCCATGATAAACCCCTTATCGCTTGGGCTCAAACTTTTTGTTCTCCACACGTAATCTGACCCTAAATAAATCATTAATATAATAATGTATTTATAGCAAATATTAGCCTGAGAATAATGTATACATGTTTTTTTTTTAAATTACATTAGTTTTTAAAATATTGAAAAATAAGGGTAATCCATAAAGCAGTGGGCACCGCCATATTGTAACTTAGGTTTCTTTTTCTGCTGAGGCCATTTAGGGATAGTTATAAATGATGTACTAGAGTGTGCAACCAATGACTGAGTGGAATACAGCTGTGTCTGCACTTTTTAACTCTTAACAGGAATTTGGGAAGCCCACAACATTCAAAATTAAATTACAGGAAGTTAATAAAAAAAATACAAGTATATTGCAAAGTTGTTTTACCACATACTATTACACATTTTACGTTAATAACTCTAAGGGCGAGATTACATATGCGGCGTAAGTTTCAGCACAACTGCTGAAACCCACGTCTCCAATAAGTTCACCTTGCACATCAGGTGAATCACATAAGCGGCGCCGGCAGATGCTATACTGCTGTAAGTCGAACAAACTTGCGAGGCTCAGAAATGTGCGCAAATACACATTTCTGGTGTCGCCACTGACTTACGCCAGTATAGTATCTTGCTATATAGGTTAAAAAAAAAATTAAATCACACGTAAAAATCTAATCCGACTAAAAAAATTAAACCGACACGTCAAAACCCCTCAGATCTGCCATCCCCCCACATCGCAACTACTAATAAAAGTTATTAACCCCTAATCCGCCACCCCCAACGTAGACTACTATACAAACCTATTAACCTCTAAACCGCCATCCCCCAAAAAGGCAAACTACCTAATAAACATATTAACATCTAAACCCCCAACAATGCAAACTACCTAATTAACCAACCGCCAACCCCCCCACAATGCAAACTACCTAATTAAACTATTAACACCTAACCCGCCAACTCCCCACAACACAAAGTATTAACCTAATAACTAAGCCCCCCTAATCTAACACCCCCCTAAGTTAACCCCAATTAAATTACACTTACATAAAATAACAAAATACTAATTAATTAAAAATCACAGAAAATAAAAAAACATAAATTACTTTAAAAAAACTAACATTACCCAAAATAAAAAAATAACATTACATAAAATAAAAAAACTAACATTACATTTAAAAAAAACTAATGTTACATTAAAAAAAATCTAAACAAAAAATAAAAAGCTAACAAAAATAAAAAAACCTAACATTTCAGAAAATAACAAACGAAACTAGCCAAAATAAAAAATTTATTCCTAATCTAATACCAAAAAAAACGCTAATATAACAATAAACAACCAATAGCCCTTAAAAGGGTCTTTTGTAGAGCATTGCCCTAAGTTTAACAGCTTTTTTTCCGTGAAAAAAATAAAGTACCACCTAACATTACAACCCCCTACCCACCAAACTACAAAAATAAAAAAACCTAACTAAAAAAAACCTTATCTACCCATTGCCCCTAATGGGGCATTTTTATGGGCATTCAGCTCTTTTGCAGCCCATAAAAATAAAAAAAAGCCTTAATCTAAAATAAACCTAAAAAAAAAACAGGTACTCACAATTGATGAAGTCCGGCAATCCATCTTCTTCCAGGCAGCTCCATCTTCATCCATCGCAGGACCATCTGCTTTCTTCTTGCCGGAGGTGTGGAGTGGTCTTCGGAGGTGCGGATCTGGAGCAATGGTCGTCCTTCACGATCATCTGCGACGTGGAGGTCATCTTCATGCGATCGTCCACCGCACACGGAAGATTAAATGCAAGTTACACCTTTTATATTGGGGTACCGTTGCATTCCTATTGGCTGAAAATTTCAAATCAGCCAACAGGATGAGAGCTGCTTACACCGCTCCGGATCCACGCCTCCAAAGACCACTCTGCACCTCCGGCAAGAAGAAAGAAAATGGTCCTGCGAGGGATGAAGATGGAGCCACCTGGATGAAGACCTTTCGCCACCTGGAAGAAGATGGATTGCCGGACTTCATCAATGGTGGGTATCTATTTTGGGGTTAGTGTTATGTTTTGTTTTTGTTTTTTTTGGGTGTGTTGTTTTTTTTAGATTAGGGCTTTTTTATTTTTATGGGCTGCAAAAGAGCTAATTGCCCTTTTAAGGGCAATGCCATACAAATGCCCTTTTAGGTGCAATCGGTAGATTAGTTTTTACTAGTTAGTTTTTATTTTATTTTGGGGGGTTGGGTGGATGGGGAGTTGTAATGTTAGGGGGTACTTTGGGGTTTTTTTCAGGGAAAAAGAGCTGTTAAACTTAGGGCAATGCCCTACAAAAGGACCCTTTAGGGCTATTGGTAGTTTATTGTTAGAGTAGTTTTTTGTTTAATGTGGGTATTAGATTAGGAATAACTTTTTTTATTTTGGATAATTTTGTTTGTTATTTTCTGTAATGTTATTTTTTAACTTTTTTGTAATGTTAGTTTTTTTTATTTTAATTTAATGTTAGTTTTTTTATTTTAATGTAATGTTAGTTATTTTTTAGCAATTTAGGTTTCTTATTTTTTGTAATTTTTAATGCAGTTAGTATTTTTTTATTTAATGTAAGTGTATTTTAATTGGGGTTAAGTTAGGGGGTGTTAGGTTAGGGTGCTTAGAGTTTAGTTAAATACTTTGCGTTGGGGGTTGGCGGTTTAGGGGTTAATATGTTTATTAGGTACTTTGCGTTGTGGGAGTTGAAGGATTAGGGGTTAATTGGTTCATTAGGTACTTTGCGTTGAGGGGGTTGGTTGATTAGAGGTTAATAGTGTAATTCGGTACTTTGCGTTGTGGGGGTTGGCGGTTTAGGGTTTAATATGTTTATTAGGTAGTTTGCAATGTGGGGGTTGGCAGATTAAGGGGTTAATACAGTGGCATCACTAGGGTTGGTGTCACCCGGTGCGGTAACTCATGGTGTCACCCCTTATGAGCATGACACCCAGTGCGGTCCACAGCCCCCGCAGCAGTGACGCCATTGTATATGTATATATATATATATATATATATATATACCTATATATATATATACACACAAACACATCATATATATATATATATATATGTATATATATATATATATATATATATTATATACATACACACATACTATATATTTTATGTTATTTAGTATTCATTTTGAGAATTACAACTTTTAGTGACTACTTCAGTCAGTGACAAAGATTGTAGAAATTTTAGAAGAGAGTTAAATACCTGGGTATTTAGCAATATAAAGGATGGTGCCTCTGATATTAGCAGTCAGCTCTTTAGGACTTGAGAATAATGACTATACCCCTGGGATAAGTACTGCCTCCAGATCCTTCACTGACATTTCTGTAAAATTCATTCTCATTATATACAGACAGACAAATGTGTGTCTGTCTTTATATATATATATATATATATATATATATATATATATATATATATATATATATATGCAGTGTAGGGCTTAGTATAAGCCTGGAGCAGTCTAAGGGTTAAGACTGTAGGAGAGTGGGTTAGAAGAGAGAGGGATGGTGCTGGGTGCAACATTGTTGCAATTTAGGGTAGGCCCCTCCTTACCTGTAGATAAGCCGAGTTCCCCCCCTTGCAACTTCCTCTTCTTCTCCGGATCCTGGCTGAAGCAGTTTTTGTTAGCAGTTCTGTCACCACCAGTGCAGCTATGCATCGTTCCAGACGTTCTACTTTGCCTCCTAGACGTTACCAGTCGGAGCAGGAACCTCCTGGACCTGCAAAAGAAAAAATAAAGATAAGTGTTCCATCTGTTACTGAGGATGATTTAGATATCATTCCCCCAACTCAATATACTACTGTTGTTTCAGCTCAGGTCATAATGTGGAAGAGCAGGGACCTATTAATATTGAGTTAGCTCAGGAATCCCCCAGATCTCAAGCATTGCAGACCCAGCAGGTTAATTTACCCCTGGATAGTGTACAGGCCTCATTTATTAGTGCAGTACCCCCTGCTGCTATGTCAGCAGTTTCTGACCTGTTAAAAAACATAATATCCGCTATGGCTGCAGCCTCCCCAGGGCCCAGCGTGACACCAATTGTTCCCCCTCCTGATCCTTCTAGTCAGGACCAGGATCATGCTTTAGCTACCCCCGGCAGGCCTCGCCTTTTAACACCACTCATTGAGGCATCACACGTGGCAACACGCGGTCCCCTGCCCGGCCGGGACATAGCCTATGTTGCTGCCCCCTCAACCCGCCACACCCGATCAACTTGCCCAAAGGCGCACTATTCCCGAGGCCCATACTACCCCAGGGCCTATGCTTGACTCTCCAGGGCCTAGCGGTCTCCTTCGCCAGCCGCGTGGCCAGCGGCACTTCCGGCTTGGCAGACTCCCGCGCGGTCGCAAGGACATCGGCTCCCGGGGCAAAGCCACATGCAGGTGAGCACCGAGAGCCGTCCTTGGCCGTTGGCGGGTTATCAGTGGGGGGTCGGAGGGGCCTTAGCAGCGCAAGCAAACAGCGCAAGCAGCCAGCACATTGAACGTTAATCCTCAGGGGCCTCAAAGGGGTCGCTCCATCATAAGAGGTAGTACCAGGCAGATAGCCAGTAATAGGGGTAGGGGGGCACGCAGTGTTAACCCTTCCAGGGTAATGAGGCCATTACAGTTTTTGCAAATGGGAGATAACACAAATGCCATTCAGCAGGCCGCTCCCGATATTGTTAACCCACACAGGGCTGACAGTGGTTTAGTTCAAGCGGCCGCTCAGCCGCAGGATATTGTCATTAACACACAAATGTCTGATAATAGTCTGCATGTGAATCAGGGCAATGATCGCAGTATGCATGTGAATCAGGGCATTGAATATCATTTACCATCCCATCATTTACCATCCCCCATTGGTGTGAATGCGGTTTTGCATGGTGTGAACGTACAAGCAGCAACTCAGGGACATAATGCACCCCTGGTTGGCATGCATAGTGCAAGTGTGCAATCTTTAGGCCAGGGACAGCATCCCATTATGACAGGCATACATGGTGTACAAGCTCTTGGTCAGGGTCTCCACTCCCCCATTGCAGCCACGCAGGGCGCTCATGCACACTCATTAAGCCATGCACAATCAATAAGCTAGGCTAGCCATAACCCTATTGTAGACCAGCAGGGTGTGACTGCACAGACATCTGCGAATGGACAGTCAGCGAGTCAGGGATTTCATACACCTATGGTGATGACTGCGAATAATACTCAGGTTGCAAACACGCTTCACATAGCTCATCCACCTCTTGCTACTGATAATCCAGACACATCCATTGGGCAAAGTGCTCGCCAAATTCTATCTCTTTTGCAGGGAGCAATTGGATCACAAAGTGCAGCAAAAGCACGAACCACCACTGCCACAGTCATGAGCGGGGCAGATGCAGGAGTAGCAGGCAGCATTCCAGCAGGAGCAGCAGCCACCACTTCCACTGCACAGCAAGGGTCTTCAGGAGTCGCCCTCCAAAACCAGCAAGCAGGCCAGCCCGTTACCCAGCATGGGTCAGGGACCTCCTGCCATTAGTCACGGTGAGAATGCTTTATTTACACACGATGACCATTCTTCCTCTGACTCATCCTCCTCTGACTCAGGGTCTGAGACTGACTCTTCCTTGGGTTTACAGGGGTCAGGTCAGAAGAAAATGTTCAGAATGATTAAGAAAATTTTAAAGAGGGGGGTCGCGCCAGATAATAAGCAGGACAGCGCTAGTAACACCGCCCCGCAAACCCCAGCTACCTCTACAGAGGTGCCAGCTGAACCACTCCCTACCAGGGCCATCTCAGAAAGGCGAGCAGCCCTTTATGGGGACGCAAGCCCAGGAAAAATATACTCATTGCATAGACACCTACGCAAAAAGGTGGTCAGTAGGATTCACAGTGGAAAATATGTTAATATATTTGACCTTTCGGTGGAGGCGTATAGGCAGAGGGAGAGGAGCGCTGAGGGAACAGGGCCTAAAAAATTTAAACTACCAGACACTTTTGATGAGTGGCTCCAGTGCTTCAGAGTCTTTTCCTCCTGTTATATAGAAAAGTACCCCTCCCAGAGTTTGCCTATCCTAAAATACACGGACACTATTCACTGGATTCAGCGTAATCACAGTGAAGGTGTGTGGAGGGAATATGATGCTGAGTTCAGGAGGAAAATGGCAGGAAATCCCACCTTGACTTTTGACTCTACTGACAACCAGTTGTGGCAGCGGATGGACCCAAAAGGGGGCGCACCCGCTGCTGTAACTTCAACTCAGCAATCAGCGCAGCAGTCCTTTCGCAACACTAGAAGCAGGAAACGGGGGGGAACTTGCTGGCCCTTCCAGGATAAAAAATGTGACAAGGGTAGCGCCTGCACCTTCAGACACGTCTGCAGGTACTGCTCCGGTCCACACCCTGGCAGTGAATGCATCAAGCGTAGGGACAATACCAATAAGCCCCCTTCAGCAAGCTTGGGCCAGAAAGGCGGAAACGCCAATTAAGGTACATGCAATGGCACCCTGGTTGTGGGCTTACCCAGACCAGGCTGCGGCACGTATGTTATGGGAGGGTTTTTCATTTGGTTTTCATATCCCCACAGCCAGGCACATTAGGGGTAAGAAATTTAATAGGAACCTTATTTCAGCATACCAACACCCCGAAGTAGTGAGGGATAAAATTAATAAAGAAGTGGCTTTAGGACGCATGGCTGGCCCCTTTGCTGCCCCACCTTTATCTGATTTGGTCATTTCCCCCGCTGGGGGTGGTTCCCAAGAAAGATCCAGGGAAGTTTCGCCTCATTCAGCACTGTCGTACCCAAAAGGTAGCTCAGTCAATGATGCCATTGACCCTCAACTCAGCTCAGTGCGCTATCAATCCTTTGATAGCGCGCTAGACCTGGTCAGGAGGGCGGGTCCTGGTGCTCTATTGGCGAAACTAGACATTGAGTCAGCATTTAGGCTTCTTCCACTCCACCCTTCAGTTTTCAATCTAATGGGTTGTAAGTTTGCAGGTGCGTACTATGTGGATCGCTGCCTGCCCATGGGCTGCTCTTTGTCATGCGCTTTGTTTGAAGCGTTCAGCAGTTTCCTTCATTGGGTCGTAGCTTCAGAAGTGGGCAGCGATCCCATAGCACACTACCTGGACGATTTTCTCATTGTGGGGAGAGCAGGCTCCGATGAATGTTTATCCACAATGAACATCATGCGCAGCGTCATGAGACATTTTGGGGTGCCCCTGGCAGAGGACAAAACGCAAGGCCCCGCGTCCTGTTTAGTTTTCCTGGGAATCGAAATCGATACCCAGGCTAGGCTCTGTAGGTTGCCACCTGATAAAGTTCAGGGCATGCTTGAGGCGGTCAGAGCGGCAGTCTCTAATGCAGTTATTTACCTGACACAGTTACAATCTCTGTTAGGATTGCTTAATTTCGCATGCAGAGTTATCCCCATGGGTCGGGTTTTTAACCGTAGACTGGAAAGACAGCTTAGTGGTAGGTCGAACCCGAAGTCAAAATAACCCTAGGGAGTGAATTGCTAGCTGACCTAGTAGTCTGGGAACAATTTCTCATGCGGTTTAACGGGATTCGGGTCTGGCGTACCCCTCCCATGTCAAGCCAGTTACTGCACCTTTTCACTGACGCAGCTGGATCGCACGGTTACGGGGCCTATTTCCAGGGAGAGTGGAGCGCGGAGCCCTGGCCAAAGTCCTGGGCCCCAGCGGGCCTTACTCGCAACCTAACTCTCCTGGAGCTATTCCCCGTGGTCTTGGCGGTCGAGCTGTGGGGTGAGAAATTGGCAAACGGGACTGTTGTGTTCTGGACAGACAACATCAGTGTGGTTTTTGCGATCAATAACTTGTCAGCCACCTCAGCAAAGGTTATTACTTTGCTGCGCCACCTGGTGTTGCGCTGTCTGGACCTTAACATCCAGTTCCAGGCCCGTCATGTCCCCGGGCGTTAACAATGTTGTAGCTGACGCCCTGTCACGATTCGAATGGGTGACATTTCGCCAGTTAGCCCCCAAAGCTGCAGCCGTGGGTTTACGCTGTCCTGATTTCCTTTGGCAGCTCGTCCTTCCTGGATAGCCTTGCTTCCGTTGGTTCGCTCCTCATTAGCACCATCCACTTGGCACGCCTATGCCCGCATGTGGTCCGAATGGGACAATTTCTGTGCGTCCAGGGGAGCCGATGCTGCTCAGGGGTCTCGGGACACCTTACATGATTGGCTGGTGAGTTTGCATGCTTCTGGGGTCCGTCAGGGGGCAATACAATCCAAATTGGCCGCCCTCTCATTTTTCTATAGGGCGTTATCCATTCCTGACCCAACCAATTCCTTTTTTATTAGACAGGTGGTCAAGGGTTGGGGCAGATCGCAGCAGCGAAAAATAGACACGCGCGAACCCATCACCCGCGAGCGCCTGGAGCGATTGCTCCTGGCGCTCGACGTGGTCTGTAGATCAGATTTTGAAGCTCTACTCTTCAAAACTGCGTTTAATCGGGCCTTTGCCGCCGCTCTTAGAGTTAGTGAGGTAGTAGCACCCTCCAAGCAGGCGTCAGGGGCGGGTATCCAACTACAGCATATTAGAGCAGCCCCTGATTCCTTACTTCTTTTCCTTCCGCGATCAAAGACAGATCAGGAGGGAAAGGGAACCTGGATCCCCGTTCACCCTCAGGTGAACAGCGCATGCTGCCCCGGTTAACTGCGTTAACCTCTATCTGGCTCAAAGGCCGCCTGTCCCGGGACAATTTCTGGTCCACGCGGACGGCAGATCCCTTTTCAAATTTCAGTTCGGTAGGGTCCTGAAGTTGGCAGCAGCCCAGGCGGGGCTGGACGCTAGCAGACTGGCCCCGCACTCTTTTCGCATAGGGGCAGCGACTAACGCAGAGCAAGCAGGCTCCTCGAGCGAGGACATAAAACGTATTGGGCGTTGGCGCTCCAATTGTTCAGAACCTATGTCCGTCCAATTGTTTAATGTTTAGATGTTAATTCAGGATACTAAAATGTTTGTCTCCGCAGGCACTACCCCCGGAGTGAAGCGAATCTGGATTGTGGGCCACTCCTTTGTCCACTGGGCCTCCCTACGCTGTGCGTCCCTCCCAATTGGCCAATCCCTAGGCTTCCCTCCCAACAAGGCATCCGTTAG
>NW_026512805.1:15000-50592 GCF_027579735.1 Bombina bombina
CGAATCTGACGCCCTATAGGACAAGAGGGCCAGGTACGGCTTAGATTGCTTCAAAATGAACTTTGTTGTTTGAACTGCCCTTTCAGCCATTCCATTGGCCTGCGGGTAATGTGGACTTGACGTTGAATGTACAAAATCATATTCTCTGCTGAAAAAACTGAACTCTGTGGAAGCAAACTGCATTCCGTTATCACTCACCAACTCCATTGGTATGCCCCACCAGGCGAACAAGCTCTTGAGATGAGTGATAACGGCTTGACTTGTGATTTCATTCAAAGGTGCAATTTTCAAATACCTGGAATAGTAGTCAATCACGACTAGGTACTTTTTCCCGTGCAGTTCGCACAAATCAGCAGCTATTTTCTGCCACGGGTCTGCAGGCAGCAGAGTAGAAATCAAGGGCTCCCTTCTCTGAGTAGGGCGGCGTTCCTGGCAAAAGGCACATTTTCACACATGGCTTGCAATGTCGGAACTGATCCCAGGCCACCATACTGCCATAGCTGCCCTTTCTCTGCACTTTGTAATGCCTAAGTGGCTATCATGAATCCTGTTTAACACTCCTGCTGCATGCTAACAGGAATGACAATGCGGTCCTGGAACAGCACCAACCCATCCAGCTCTGTGAGCTGCAACCTTTCTGACTGGTAAGAACTTAAAGACATCCAGGCTGCCCAACTCTCGGGCCAACCTTCTTTTATGTACTTTATAACTTCTTGAAGGTCTGTATCTAAATATGTTTCTTTATTTATTTGTTCTAGCTTCACTGAAGAAATGGATTTGGAGGCCACAACTGAATCTACATACACCTTCACATCTGATTCCATTGAAGATTCTTCAGCAGCAGCCAGCGGGAGCCTGGAAAGTGTATCTGCTACAACCAGTTGTTTCCCCGGCACATGCACTGCCTGGACGTTGAACCTGAGCAGCCTCATTAGAAGTCTCTGGCATCTTAGGGGGTGTTTTATCAATATCATAGGAGTTGATTAGAGGAACTAGCGGTTTATGGTCAGTCTCCAGACTAAATTTCTCTAAACCCACTAGGTAACGCTGAAAGCGCTCACAGGCCCAAACTGCAGCCAGACACTCTTTCTTGATATGGGCGTATTTTGACTCAGCAGCCGTCGGTGTACGGGAACAGTAGGCGATGGGCTGTAGTTTGTTCTCATTCAACTGCAGGAGGGCGGCCCATAACCCATAACTGCTTGCATCAGCACTAACTTTTTGGAAGGGTCGTAGAACCCCAACACTGGGGAAGACCCCAGCAGGGACTTGACCTGCATAAAAGATTCTTCCTGTGAAGGTCCCCAGACCCAGACAACATCTTTCTTTAGCAACTCTGTGATAGGGTGTAGTATTGTGGATAAATCTGGAAGGAACCTGCCCACATAATTTACAAGGCCCAATATTTGTCTCAGCTCATGTACATCAGAAGGACTTTTCATCTGTTCAATAGCACAAATTTTCTCAGGGTCTGGCTTGATGCCATCCCCATTGATGATATTCCCAAAAAACATAACTCAGCTTTCCTAAAATGGCATTTCTCTTATTTAACTCTCTAATAGTCTGCAGCACACAGCTCAATCGCTGATCATGTTCCTCCAATGTAGACCCATACACTAAGATGTCGTCCATGATGACTGCCGTGCCCACGTGGTCTCTTAGGAGAGAACTCATTTCTCTTTGAAAGATTTCAGGAGCAGAGGATATCTCGAAGGGGAGTCTGCAGAAGCAAAACCGACCTACCGGTGTAATAAAGGTAGTCAGTTTGTGGCACTTTGGATCTAGGGGTATCTGCCAGAAGCAAAGAGGGTACAACACTATTTTATTGCAGAGCATGAAGTATACATCTGGTACCATAGATATCACTTAGTAACTGCGACATAGACAAACGGACCTAAACCCCTCCCCATTCGGTGACATCACTTCCCACTCTCATCACAGTATCCTTTTTTGTATAGCAGATTCACTACTGCAATGCACTGCTGGGAGCTAGCTGAACATATTTGGTAAGCTAATGACTAAAGGCATATATGTGCAGGCACCAATCACCAGCTGACTCACAGTAGTACCCTGCTGCTCCTGAGCCTACCTAGGTATACTCTTCAACAAAGGATAGCAAGAGAATTGAGCAAATTTTAGTTGACAATGATGATCGTATACACATTTCCTTGCTTCAAGTAACTTTAAGGCCTTAAAACATTAGAATGACCAATGTTTTATTGGTTAATTGCGCTTAAAGTTATTTTTTTGTGCTTGTCAGGTTGCGCTCGTATTATGAGTTGAAAGTAAACTGTTTTTACTCACGCGATAACCCTTCAAGCGCAAAAAGCTGAATATATCATGCGTGTTCACCTATTCCCCCATTGAAGTCAATGGAAAAAATGTTTTTGAAATAACCCAACACCCTACTCGCGCTCAAACCTGATCGCATATTCCCATGTGTGCAAACCCGACATAAAAATATGAATATTTCACATTCCAATGTTCTTCACATACAAGAATATGTTCTATTTGTTCTGAAATTAATAGATATATATATGTATATATACATATATATGATATTTTTGGTGCAGTATATATTTATACCTATAAATATATATTCATGATTCAGTGGCGTATTTATGTTTTGTGCTGCCCTAGGCACTCAAAATTCTGCTGCCGTCCCCCCAAAGGTTTTAGGCCTTTTTTCCACTTAATATTTTTTTGGGTCAGTGTGTAAAATGTTTTTGTTTTGTTTGTTTTTTCATAACAATTCAAAAGAAAATGGGCTAGCAAAACACTTGCATACAGGTGGGTTGAATTGCATGCATCTCATAACATTTTCTCCCTGAGAGAAGGGAGAGAAAAGAAAGGGAGGGTAAAAGGGAGGGAAAGGAAAGCAGGAAGGTAGGGAGAGAGGGAAGAGAAAAGTGGTGAGGGAAATAAAGGAGTGAAAGAAGGGAGCAAGGGAGGGAGTTGAGAGAAAGAATGGAGGGAGGGAAAGAAGGGAGAGAGTTGAGGTAGGGAGTGAGTTGAGGGAGGAAGGCAGGGAGAAAGGGAAAGAAGGGAGAGAGGAAGGGAGGGAAAGAAGAATACACTTTGAAACAATCACTGCCCTTTACACGCAACAACATACAGTAATTACCATTATTCAAGTAATGAAACCTTTTAAGTGTCCGTTTACTATTTACTCCGTGGGTTCATGAATGCAGTCAACGCTAGCTATTAGTAGCTAACATACATTAGCACTGAGAGTTTATGATTAGACATCACAAGCTGATCTAAGCAGTGCACAGACGCATCCAGTCATTTAGCTGCTAAGACCTGCAATAAGCACTGCGCTCACAGACCCATCACAGCTGATAAGGGGAGGCAGCATATCGGCACAAGGTCTTCTACTCCAGGAGTGAAAAAAAGGAGCACGAGCAGCGGTTCAATGCACATAACATTTATTTACAAATGCCAAACATAGCGCCATGGCGCTCAGAGTGAAGAAAAAAGAAAAACAACACGTTTGTCAAGCAAAACAAAACCGTGAGAGGGGATAACACACCCCGGGGTAAATACTGACAAAAATCAATGGGAAGGTCTTCTCCTCCAGCCTCACCTTGAAGCATATCCCGGTCAAGTTTCTCAAAAGAACGCTTCCACTGCAAAAATACCAGCAGCTCTAAATGAAGCAACGGTTTAAATGAGCACTGCCTCTGAAGAGCGACCTTAATCAGCGCACGTGCCTTGTCTTCTCTGTAAAAGCCTGCACATTATTGCTCACTGTACTGTGTGCTGGCTTTTAGAGAGAGGATAAAACAGTTGTGCAGGCCCCTCCCAAATCTGCTGCCCTAGGCACCGGCCTTGTTGGCCTAGGCCATAATACGCCCCTGATGATTATATATAGGTATAGAAATATATATATGAATATCTATTTAGAAATGCATAGAACATATTCTGCTATGTGCAGAACATTGGGATGTATAATATTTACAGTAAATGCACAGTTTAACAGTTTATTAAGTATTAGTATTGCATAAATATACTTTATCATGTACTTAACAGTAAAGGGATCAAATGAATATACTGTATATATATATATATATATATATATATATATATATAGAGAGAGAGAGAGGAGAGAGAGATAGATATATATATATTTATATATATATATGTGTGTGTGTGAACATATGTATTTCTGTTTTTTATATGTATATGTCTGTAAATACATATAGCGCGCTTCCATAGGCTCAAATAGGAGCTTCGTTCTCATGCTGTCAGACTTGGCATGAGAACCTTGCGCAACAAAGGGGCAAGTAGCGCAGTGATGGCAGCAAATTATAAACATATATGATATGCTTTTATATATAAAATATATATATATAATATATATATATACAGTATATATAATTATATATATATATATATATATATATGCTTGTATATACACATATTAACACATAACTATATATCCATAAAAGCATATACATATATATTTACTGGGAACAATGGGACAATGCAGAAAATACAGAAAGAGTGATCCTCACTTAACATCCTCCTGATTCACCACTAGTACCTCCAACACTTAACTGCTGACACCATCTTTCCCCCTGTTGAGGCACATTCCATATGATTGGGCCAATATCTGATCAGACTTATCATCACAATGGGGGCGTGGAACCAGCCAGGGCATCATCTAATAGCAGCAGGCCAGTACACTGTGGGATAGTAAAGGGACATGAAACCCAAATTTTTTCTTTCAGGATTCAGATAGAGAAAATATTTCTTAAAAAGATTCCAATTTACTACACGTGCACTCCCCTGGGCTTACTTTCCTGCTTTTCAACAAAGGATAACAAGAAACCAAGAAAATTTGATATTAGAAGTAAATTAGAAAATAGTTTAAAATTGCATATTCTGGGGCCTACTTAACAATGTGTGAGCGGACATGATAAAGTAGCGTATCATGTCCGCTACACATCGCTGCACATCGATAAATGCCGACAGCATACGCTGTTGGCATTTATCATTGCAGCAGCAGTTCTTGTGAAATGCAGATTCGCGGCCAATCTAGCGAAGGAGGTGTCAATCAATCCGATCATATAGGATTGGGTTAATTTCTGTCCGCTGCCTCAGATCAGGCGGACAAGTTATGGAGCAGCGGTTTTTAGACTCGCCGGAAACAAGGGGCCTCAAGCTCCATACAGAGCTTGATAAATATGCCCCTCTATCTGAATCATGAAAATTGGGTTTTTTGTTTTTTTTTTCAATTAAATGTTTTATTGATTTTCAAAACAAATAACATAACATGTAAACATTTGTGCTCTAACATAGAGTATTTAAGCATTAACGGAGGTACATTGAAAAGCTGATAAAAGTATAAACAGGAAGATCTGTACACTCCACTTAGGGATGTCAACTCATCGCATTGTCCAATGAGACATCACCACTTGAGGTATTATAGACATAAAATACAGGAATAAGGCATTTAATATTACAGATTTAGTAGCTCACTTTGTTAAATGATCATGGACCTTCTTGCTCCCATAAGAACATAACATCAGCAATAAAATCCTGTTTGCCAATAAACACATAATGTATCCTCTCTAACTCTAGGACATGATCTACCTCTTGTGACCACATAGTGACAGTAGGAAGCACACATTTCTTCCAAAACCGAGGAATCAGACGTTTTGCACAGTTAATCATGCATTGGAATAGTCGTTTCCTATATTTACAGGGGATTTTTGGAGTATCATTCAGTAAAATGATGTTGGGTGTAAGTATTATGGAGGTCCCTAGTTTGGTATTAATGTTTTCCAATACATCTGACCAGAATGTATTTAAAAGTGGACAGGACCACCAGATGTGGGACAGGGTACCCATCCCACCACAGTGCCTCCAACACAGAGGGGAGGAACTTGGGTAGATACTATGAAGACGGTGTGGGGTCAGATACCACCTAGAGAGCAATTTGTAATTCATTTCAGCTATAATTATAGAAATAGATGATTTTTTTGTCTCACTAAATATATGGCTCCATTTAGGTTCTGTCAAGGTTTCGTGTAGTTCTACCTCCCATTTAGAGATATAAGAAGGTTTTTTAGTGGGAAAGGAGCCTCGCAGTTTCTTATAGATAATGGAAATGTGTGACCTGGTGATCGAGGGAGTAGTGCATAATGTTTCAAAGGTGGTAAGGGGTCTAACAAGGTCTGGTTTGTGGGGGTTAGTTAGTATAGCATGTCTGATCTGAAAGTACGGGAACCAGAGGTGGAAAGGGGGTCCCAATACTTGAGAAAGCTCAGACTGTGGACGTATAGTACCCTTATCTAACACTGTATGGACCGGAATATTTGTGGGCACGCCATCGATACGTGGAGTCTGTATAGCAGTGGAATCAAGCATGCTCGAGTTGTTCAAGATGGGGGTTAAAGGGGACATATGGCTAGAAATTTTAGCATCTTGGGACAGAATTTTATCCCAGACTCTTAAGGAGGCTGCTACGAAATAATTTGTTCTGACCCCCAAGGGTCTCGCCTTAGGGGGGATCCAGCATATCTCACCCAAGCGGTGACCTCCTATCAGACTGCACTCAAGCTGGACCCAAGGTTTGTTCGGATGGGAATGTTTCCAGGCAGTAATTCGTGCTAAGTAACATAACATAGTAACATAGTAGATAAGGTTGAAAAAAGACTGAAGTCCATCGAGTTCAACCTATACAAATCTAAAATACTTACAAAAAGCTCCAGTTAAGCTTAAATAACCCCATTAAAATGTGACCCATTTAATACTAGCAATCATATCCATGAATTTTGTTTATATACAGAAATTTATCCAGACTATTTTTAAATGTATCTATGGTATTGGCATTCACTACCTCCTTTGGTAATGAGTTCCACAATTTTATTGCTCTTACAGTGAAAAAACGTTTCCGTTGCAGGAGATTAAATCTCCTTTCCTCCAACCTTAAATTATGACCTCTTGTCAGAACCAATTTTCTTGGAATAAAAAGAGCTTCTGCCATCTCTGTATATGGGCCTTGAATATATTTATATAAAGTAATCATGTCACCTCTCAAGCGCCTTTTTTCTAAAGAGAACAGACCCAGTTTGGCTATCCTCTCCTAATAGGTTAATTTCTCCAATCCCCTTATTAGCTTTGTGGCCCTTCTCTGAACTTTTTCTAGTTCTGCAATATCTTTTTTAGCAATCGGTCCCCAGAACTGCACTCCAAACTCAAGGTGAGGTCTTACCAGGGCTTTATATAATGACAGAATTATGCTTTCCTCCCTTGAATCAATGCCTCTTTTAATACATGCTAGTATCTTATTAGCCTTTGAAGCCGCTGCCCTGCATTGTGCACTCATCTTTAGCTTGTTATCTATTACTACCCAAATCCCTTTCCTCCTGTGTTTGGCTAAGTCTTGTCCCATTTAAAAAATACATAGCCTGCTTATTTTTACTTCCAAAATGTAGAACCTTACATTTTTCCGTATTAAATCTCATTTTCCATTCACTTGCCCATAGTTCTAATTTTAGCAAATCCCTTTGCAAAGAGAGTTCATCCTGCTCTGACCTAATGACCTTACTTAACTTAGTATCATCTGCAAAAATAGAGATGTCGCTATTTAATCCTTGCTCCAAGTCATTTATAAAAATATTAAAAAGAACAGGGCCCAGTGGGCTGCTTTATAATAGTCTATGAGGTTTGGACCCCCAGGCCCCCATCCTCCCTGCTAAGGTATAATGTATTCCTAGCTACTCTTGGTCTTTTGTGTGCCCAGATAAATTGTTCAAACCATCTCTGTTGTTGAATTAGATAATGTGTGGGGAGGTCCAGTGGGAGAACTTGAAACAAATAGGAATTTGGGGAGAAGGTTCATTTTTATAGCATTGATGCGGCCCATCCAAGAGAGGTGGCCCTGTTTGTGCCAGGTGTTAAGGGAAGTCAAGGTCTCTTTTTGTAAGGGAGAGTAGTTAAGGTCATAAAGATCTGTCGGATTGGCGGATACATCGATTCCCAAATAGCGTATTTTGTTTGTAATTTGAAAGTTGGTTTGGTTAGTGAGAAAGGCGTGTTCTTCCTCAGATATATGTAGGGGCATCAACATTGATTTTCCCATGTTAATGGAAAAATTGGAGGCTTGTTTGAACTCATCCAGTTCATTGAGGAGGGATGGTATGGAGGAGAGTGGGGAGCGAATCGTAAAAATAATGTCGTCTGCGTAGAGGAGGCACTTTTGCTGACCACCTTCAAAAGAGACCCCCTGTATGTTAGTATTGGTTCTAATCCTGGTCGCTGCTGTCTCCACCACTAAGGCGAACAGCAGAGGGGATAAGGGGCATCCCTGACGTGTGCCATTTTTTATGGGGATTTGAGTGGATAGTGTGTTGTTGGCAGAGATTCTGGCTGAGGGGTTATGATATAGTGCCTTTATTCGTGATATTAACGCCTCCGAAAAACCAAACTTCGACAGGTGGCCCAGAGAAATCCCAGTCCACCCTGTCGAAGGCCTTCTCCGCATCTGTGGACAATAAAACCAAGGGGGATTTGGAGGAAATAGATGTAGTCAGGGTTTGTAGGACCCGAATTGAGTTATCCTTAGCCTCCCTACCTGGGATAAATCCCACTTGGTCCGTGTGTATAAGTAGAGGGAGGATTTATTTATTCTCGTTGCTAATAACTTGACATATAGCTTCATATCTATATTTATTAGGGAAATAGGGCGGTAGTTGGTGACTTGGTCTGTTGGTTTGCCGGGTTTAGGTATAACAGTAATTGTAGCTCCCAATAAGGACTGTGGTAAGGGGGGCATTGTCGATGGAATTGTATAGTTGAAGGAGGTGAGGGCATAATTGAGACTTGAGATGATGGTAAAATTTAGGGGTAAAGCCGTCTGGGCCTGGGGCTTTTCCTTGGGGGAGATTCTTAACTGCCATTAGGAGTTCCTGAAAGTGAATTGCGAGTCCAAAGACTCACATTGCTCTTTAGTTAGAGTGGGTAGTTGCGCCTGAGCTAGAAAATTATCGATAAGTCTGTTTTTAGATGGAGTATCCAAGGATGGGAGGTTATATAGGGAAGTGTAGTACTCTGCAAATTGTTTAACTATATCGGGGTTAGAAGTGAGAGGATCCAGAGGCATCCACTATTTTGGGAATAAAAGATTTATAGTTTTTCTTTTTGAGGGATCTGGCCAAAAGGCGTCCTGCTTTGTTACTTTCAATAAAGAATTTGGATTTGGTCGTAATTGCCCTGAGGTGGGCATTTTTAATCAGATATTGGGTAAGTGCTTCCCTGGCCTGTTGTGACTGTAATAAAAGCTGTGGGGATTTGGGTTTTGTTTTAGCCTACGCTCTTTTTCCTGAAAATCAGAGGTTAGTGATGTATAGAGTGTTGCTCTTTGTTTACGCAATTTGTGTGTGTGAGTTAATATAATGCCTCTAATGTAGCATTTGTATGCCTCCCAATTATTAGTTATTGAGGTCTCAGCTGGATTGTTGAAATTAAAGAATTCAGTTGTTTTCTCTATTATATCAGTAGTTATCACGGGATCTGTTAATATCTGGTCGTTAAGTCTCCAGTGTTGCTGCTGTTGAGGCCTAGCTGACCATTTGAAAGTGGAGAGGACCATGCTATGGTCTGACCAGGGGGTGTGATGTAGACGGGAGTCAGAAAGAGACTGTCAACATGTTTTGATCACATAGTATATAGTCCAGGCGTGTGTAGGAGCGCTGAGGGTTCGAAAAAAAAGTAAAGTCTCTATGTGTTGGATGTCTAACTCTCCATGTGTCAAAGAAGGGAATGGTTCGTAATGCCTGCCAGTTGGCTTTGATAAGGGTATTTCGGAGGTATGATTTGCCTGAGGACGTGTCTATAGTTGGGTTAATAGGAAAATTGAAGTCCCCTCCTAGTATTATGGGCCCCTTGGAGATATCTATGATGTGATTACTAACTTTACGGAAAAATGAAGGCGGGGGACGTATTGGGGCATAGATATTAGCTAAGGTGAGTGGTCTACCATAATACAGTCCTACTAAAATCAGTATTCTACCCTCTGAGTCTTGATACTTGTCCAGGAGCTGGAAGGGCGTTCCCTTTCTGAATGAGATACTAACCCCATTATGTTTCGATGGGCCTGAGCTAAGGAAGTGTTGGTCGTAATAGAGGTGAGAAAGGGAGGGTTCATTTGCTTTTCTAAAGTGAGTTTCTTGGAGCATAATTATGTCTATGTGTTTTTTAAAGAAATCGTGGAAAGCAAGTGACCGTTTCTGAGCGGATAAGAAACCTTGCACATTCTGAGTGGCAATATTAAAAGCGCTAACCTGGGATTGTATGATCCTGGGGGAATGAGTGGTGGTCTGTGCACAAGACATAATTAGATAAGACTATAACAATACAATGACAAGTAGACTATACTCTATGCAATCGCTTTTGAAATAGAATATTAAATGTCTGAATTAAGGAGGAAACAAGAGTAAAGAAGAGGGGATGGAGAAAAGATAAAAAAAAAGGAAGGAGAGGGAAAGAGGGGGAGAGGGTAGGGAGGGAGAGTCTTGGGGGGTATAGGAAAGGATATAATAAGAAGAAGATGAATTGGGGATAAAGAAAGAGTAGTGAATGCGACAGTAGGGGAAATCACGGCTCAACGGAGCCCACTCAAACGGGAGTTTAAACAGTAAATACATTAAAGGGTATTCAACCTCATGGCAGTACCGCATTATGTAACTTAATACTATACATTAAAACATGATGAAACAGTGCAAAAGAAACCTAAAAAAAAGGGAAACAGGTTAATATAACAGTTTGCAACCAGGACTGAATATACTCATGGCTTAATACGCTCAACCCGAAATAAGAGCACTTATGGTGACATTGTAAACTAGGCAGAACGACAATAATAATACAGTGCATAAAGTACAAGTCTTCATGCTTATTGAGTCCAGGAACAGCATAATTAAAAAGAAAAATAAAGGTGAGAGAGAATATAATTAAGTCTCAAGTAGGGAACTGCTGTTAATTCTCATCTCTGGTTGTTCAACTCTCCAGACTTAAAGGAGTTACTAAGCTTGGGACCCGCATGGATAACACGGCTCCACTCCAGGGGTCTCGTTTCATACTCACAAGGCTGTAGTCTCAGGAATGATTTTTGAATTCGCAGAGTCAGACATCTTATCAGGTAACATCTTGAGATTTAGGGGCTGCAGGAATGTCTGTCTTCTTGCTACGTTTGCTCGCAATTTCGGACCACAGCCCTTTTGGTGGTCATGATGGTGGAGGTGGACTAGTAGTGGTAGGGCTAGGGATCTGGGCCTCCAATGGTGGAAGGCCTAGCTGTTTGCAGAAGTTCGTCGCTTGAGATGGATTAAAGCATTCATATCGTTTCCCGTTCTTGATAACTTGCAGGGAGACTGGGAAACCCCACCTGTATGGGATCTTTATGGAGCGGAGATGGGATGTAAGAGGGGCATATTCTTTTCTGATTTGGAGTGTCCTAGCGGACAAGTCCTGAAAAATTTGAATTTTTGCACCCATGAATGAGAAATTGGGTTGAGACCTTGCAGGCTGGTAGATTTTTTCCCTGTCTCTGTAGCTTTGGAAGCAAATTACAATGTCTCTAGGAGGCTGGTTATCGCTAGGCTTGGGACGTAGGGAGCGATGAGCTCTCTCCAGGGGCACTGCGTCAATTACGCGTTGATCAGCTATTGCTAAAGATTGAAACATATTTTGAAGATGATCATGAATATCTTCAGCCTTCACGGATTCGGGTACACCCCTAATGCGGAGATTGTTCCTCGTGCCCTATTCTCCATGTCGTCTACCTTGTTTTCCAACTCTTTAATCTGTGTGCTCTGATCTTCTAAAGCGAGGGACATGCCAGACATTTCTTTTGCCCATTCCTCTCTGTCATCTTCCAAGGCCTCCACGCGGAAGCCCAGCTCATTGATATCTCTCTTTAAGTCGGCACACTCACTTTTAATACATGATTTGACTTGATTTATTAAATCCTCTATGGCTCTCATAGTGACCGGGCTGTCTTCACCCCGTGAGAAACTGTTTGGTGAGGATTGTGGTAGTTGTGATTCATCAGGGCCCTCAGATGATATTCATCCTCGCTGTGTACTTGAGAGGTTTCTGGCTTTTTCTTTCTATCGGTACTTTTAAAGAAAGTATTCATTGTGCTTGGGGTTGTACTTTGCTTCTGATTCTTCTCCATTTTAGTATTTCTGTGAAGCGCCATCTTAAGGCCGATGCTCCCGCGAGGGGGCCTACTCTGGGCAAAGCTTAGTGTTCAAAAGAGTGAGTTGCAGGCAGAATGGTCTGTAACAGAGTCCCTTTGAAATAATTGTACCTCCTGGGGGATCAAATTTAGATCGTTAGGTTAGGCATAAAAGTGCATATGTGGAGTCGAAGCAGAAAACAGCTGCAGCAGTGGGAGGCACATATAAAAGTGTTGGTGCTTGCTAGGAACAAGAGTGAAGTAAACAAGAAGGGAAAGCGTTTATATCTTCCCAGGGTTTGTGTTATAAGTTGAAAGGCTTAGTCTGGCATTGAGTAATAAAGGAATTTGAAAAGTCCAATGTGACTTTGTGGGCTATAATTAGATGAGGAGTCGGGTCGCATTATTACTTAATCTTTTTAGGGGTGGCTGGATAAGTATAGCGAGCCGCCATGTTGTCTTACCCCTCAGTTGCTGAGTCGGAGAGAGAGAGGAAAAAGAGCTGACAAGGCAACGATAACTCAGTTGCTCAGGTATCGGAGATAGCTAAAGGTGTCCCCGCTAATCCCTTCAGTTGGACACTCATTGCGGGTCTGTGCTGGGTCCCAGATCTATCCTGGGAAAGGACGTCTCTTGAGGCGGGTGCTGATTGCGGCCTGTGCGGTCCTCCGCAGGTCTGTGTAGTCGGGCTCCCGCCCGCTGTCAGGGTCTCAAAAATGTTGTAAGCATATGTCACAGCTTGTGGGCACTTTTTGGGCGATCAGCTCGGTGTAGGCTGTTCCCGGAGTGGGTCTTCGTTGCTGCCGTCGTCGGAGCTCTAGTGTGGTGCGACCATCTTGGACGCCCGCACGCTCCGCCCTCGAAAATTGGGTTTTATGCCACACTCGGTACAGAGTCATGCACTTGTCAGGAACACTGCTGCAACCACATGGTTTTTCAGACATCACGCCAATCCTCTCCAGGGAAACTATTTAGAAATCTGTGCGCAGGAGAGAGAGCAGGGTAAGAGAGATATGCACCTCACTTATATTCTTGTCCTAACATGATACCGGACATCTGGCTCCTAAATAAAGGCTTAAAGCTACCTACTGAAACAGGCAGGTCTCTCCCCTCAAAGGTTTAAAGCTTATTACCTACTGCCTGCTCTATTTGAAAGTAGCACCAATTAACAGATATCTTACACAGTTCTCTGAAAGTTTTGCACAGTAGCCACTTTACCTTAACAGTATTTGCAAACACCTTACAAGCATATTAACTGTCACACAACTCAACGTATATTAATCCTGCAGTGAGGACATTATCTACTCTGTATTCTTTACTTCTCAGCACACATTGTCCAGGATATACTTTACATCCTAAGCATTGTACCAGAGCTTTTTTTTACTTTATCAAAGACATTACTATGGCCCCTATTTAAGAAAGTCTGGCCAGACCTCGCTGAATACGGCGAGCAATACGCTCGCCGTATTCAGCATTGCACCAGCAGCTAACAGGAGCTGCTGGTGCAACGCTGCCCCCTGCAGGCTCGCGGCCAATGGGCCACCAGCAGGGGGGTGTCAATCAACCCGATCATACTCGATCGGGTTGATTTCCGGCGATGTCTGTCTGCCTGCTCAGAGCAGGCGGACAGGTTATGGAGCAGTGGTCTTTGTGACCGCTGCTTTATAACTGCTTTATAACTGCTGTTTCTGGCGAGCCTGCAAGCTCGCCAGAAACACAGGGCATCAAGCTCCATTCTTGATTGATAGATAGGCCCCATTGTGTCTTTCTCTGGGATTTTCCAATGCTGTAAAATCTACTTTCGCCCTCCTCTCATAACTAATGACCCCACTCTTATCACATCAGCGCTATCACCTCTGGCAGGCTCAGGTATATCAGGTATGGCTTCTAAAATATTTTTTAAATCTGAAAAGCAAAAGAAACGGCCAGGATCATCAAAGCCTTGACTAAACACTTTTTTTTTTTTTAAAAACTATATCCTTCGATTTGTGATCCTCTAAACACAGATTTGGAAGATTCTTGCCTCAGCTCACCTATAGATGCAAATGCCCTGCTTACTAAAGCAGATTTTTGGTTCCTCACCACCAAAGAGGATTTCTTAAACTTCTTTACCCAAGTAGGACAACTCATAAAAGAAGGCCTCATAGAAAAAGGCCTCTCCAAGGTCAAATAAGATATCAAAAGTCTAAGAAACAGAGTAGAACATTGAGAAGAAAATACTGAAGCATTGTCAACTGAAACAGACTCTTTAATGTGCTAACTTAAGTCAAAAGCTTCTGTCATTGTCCAGCTATAAAACTAGATAGAAGATCTGGATAACAGAGGATGCTGACAAAATATTAGTGACTGTATGGCAAGCCCACCTACAGGACTATCTGCAAAAAAATGTGTTATCTTTCAGCTAAGGGTTACACTCACAAATTTTAATGTCGCTAGTAAGGTCTGCTAACAGGGACCCTTGTTTTCCTTTTCCTGCTCCATTTTCCAAATTGGTTCCTAAATAATGAATAATCATGCTTATCTAGTTCTATAAGATAATTAATGCTAGTTTATATGACTGTTTACAAGGGGCAAGATTACAAGTCACGTGGTATGGGTTTTCTGTGTGCGATATTGTCTTTTCACAATCAATTTCCATTGCACAGGTATTACAAGCCTTGAGAAATCACGCCTTTTACGCAACAATCCTTTCCGTGCTCGAAGAGCTGTAATTAAGTTTTCCGCAACAACATTTTTTCACAAAACACTTAAAAAATACATTACAAAGTACAGTTACACTCATATTAATACTGACTATTAAAATGTATTTTTTTTAAATTTCACACACAAAAGATAGGAGATCTCGACAGAGGGATTTTACATTGACATACATACAGTACACATACATAGAGAAAAATGAATTTATATGCATAGAGTTATCTATAGAGATAATGAAAAGATTTCACTTTACACTCTTATATACATTAAACTATATCTCAGAGGGATTTTCAAAGAGATAATCGCATATAGATCTCGAGATATCTAGACATATATATAATCATATACATATCTCGCTATAAATAAATATATGCAGTGAAATATTTATTTATAAATAAATAGAACATATTCTGTTATGAAAACATTCTCGCAATATGAAATATTTGCATTTTTATGTACACTTTTCGAGGAGAAAACGTCATGGGCTTTGTGCAACAGATGAGGGTGTTAGTGGGGGGGTTCTATTTGTCTTCTCCATTGACTTCTATGGGGAAATAAGTGAACACGCACACGATTTAAGAGTTTGCATTACGCATCTTAACGCACACGCAAAATAAGTTATTTTGCAACTTGTAACAGCTGCGTTACCCCAAATGCGAAAAAGCCATAACACTTGCGGTGTTTTCGCAACTGATTTACTGCGTGACTTGTAATCTTGCCCTAAGTTTAATAAGGGCATTATATTATTTTTTCTTTATTAACACAATTTTAAAGCTAGTGAGGCTCATTCAAAAGAGTGACTAACACTCCCCCTTTTTGTCCAGCCCTGTAGCTACAGTTTTTTGTTAGCTGAATAGTGAATTATTATCTGTGATTCGTATTTCCTCTTTTATTTCACTAATGGGTCACTATTGTTATATTTGTTGTTATTATAAGATTTCTTATGTATAAATTGTTATGGCTCCTCTTAAATGCAGCTTCCCTCTTTACTGTAATTCACATTATCCTTTTTGCCTCCCAAGAGAAAGGATTAGGCATCCTGTCAGTATATGGCTGTGTTATAATACAATTTATTTAATAATTATTCTTTAAAATAAACCACCAATAAAAATGCATATACAAAACAATAAAATTAATGTAAATTTCTAAATTCTTTATATTAGTTAAAATTTATAGACGCATTAAATTATATTTATAGAGAACCAGAGATGAATCAAAACTATATAGGTTTGAACTATTATAATATGCTATGCAAAGATCATAAAAATTACCTTATTTATTAACCTTATTCACTATTGAATTTCATTAAAATACCGCAATGAGATACCAAGATATGAGCCACTGACATTCAGACTGGTACAATTAAGTTATTTAACCCACAAACGATTCTATACAATTCAAATTAGAACACCAGTAGTATATATATTCTTAATATAAACAGTCAGTTTACAGTAAATGCCAATTTATCTAAGCTGAAATAAATTCTTAATTACCTACAATTAAGACCAATTCTAAAATATATTTCTATATTTGCAAAGATAAATTACTTAGCATTAATGATTAATTGTAAAATACACAGGGCTATGAAACACAAGTTTTAAAATACAAATTGTTCTTTTAAATCTATTAACTGCAGTTTAGTTATAGTTACTAAAATACCTTTGATTTAAATATTATATATATATATATATATATATATATATATATATATATTTATCAATCGCATATACTTTACCCAAAATGACCAAATTGATAATTCAGCTTCCAAAACTCCCAATGTGGATAAGAAAGAGTAGCCCAATTTGCTTAAAGATTGTCTGTGTCCAACGCAACAAACTATCCAGTCACCAGTTCAGCAAAAGTCAGCAGCCCCTTTTTTTCCTCTTGCATTCAGCTTATATTATCTTAATCATTGGTGAAACGATATGATTGGCCCTTCGGAAACCTCTCTCTGATTGGTTACTGGGGAATGTAATTTTAACAGCCAAATGTTTTTTGGTTGTAATTCTGGATTTAGGCCATCGGGGGCAGCAGACAAAACAAACAGTTTAATTTTTAACACTGCTTATACAATAAATAAATACAATAAATTACATTTCACTGGTTTTGTTAAAATACTTACCTTTTCTTTGTGAAAGCCGCTCCAGCGCTTCCCCCACCCGTCGCAAGCCTCTTCCTACGTCAGAAATGGCGATCCCGGCTTTCCTCCAATCACGGTGTTGCTTTAGGCAATGATTCCCCCAGGGGGGAAGCCGTGATTAGAGGATGCAATTGTCATTGTTGACGTATGAAGAGGCTTTGCAACGAACTGGAGAAGCGCTGGAGTGGCTTTCAAAAAGAAAAGGTAAGTATTTTAACAAAACCAGTGAAATGTAAAGTTTGATGAATGAAAGTGCCCCTGTTTTTAATAGGATTTTCAAAAACCAGGCACTCATTCCGCATTCACTTTAAATGTTGCTGAATTGAAAAAGTATGACATATCTACAAATAATTGTAACCTTTTCACTGTTTATTTTCCAACAATTCAGTCCATAACATTATGGTTGTAACTCTTGACAAGGGGCAAGATTACAAGTTGTGCGGTACACACTGCACGAAATGGGTATGTACCGCTATTTCTATACCGCAGCCATTACAAGTTACAAAAAAACTTTTTTTTGTTGTGCTATATGGTGCGTTAAGCTCCATACCGCACAAAGCCAAGTCCTGACTTTACGTGCTAGTGCACATATTCCCCCATAGACATCAATGGAGAAAAAGTGTTAGAAAAAACTCCTGCGATTGTGAAATGGGAATCGCAATAACGCATTCCCCATTGATATCTATGGAGACAAGAAAGTTTATTATAAATCTAACACCCTAACATAAACCCCTAGTCTAAATACCCATAATCCGCCGCCCCCAGACATCATCAACACTAAATAAAGATTAACCCCTAATTCGCTGCCCACCAACATCGCCAACACTACAATAAAACTATTAATCCCTAATCCACCGCCCCCCCCCCCGCATCGCCAACGCTACAAACAACATTACAAAAAATAACAAAATCTAAAACAACAAAATTATGAAAAAAAAGATTACAGAAAATAATAAACGAATTATCCAAAATAGAAAAATTAAACCTAATCTAATACCCTTATAAAAACAAAAAAGCCACCACAGCTTACATCCTATTGGCTGTTTAATACAGCCAATAGGATGTAAGCAGCTCTCATCCTATTGGCTGATTTGAATATTTCAGCCAATAGGAATAGAAGGTACCCCAATATAAAAGGCGTACCTTGCATTCAATCTTTAGTGTGCGGTGGACGATCACATGAAGAGAAGGCTCCACGTTGGATGTCAGCGCCTTGGCCGATCCTGCTCTGCTCCACATCAGCTACGCAACCCCTGGATGAAGATTGAAGATGGAGCCGCCTGGAAGAAGACCTTCACCGCCAGACTTCAGGAATGTTGAGTACCTATTTTGGGGGTTAGTGTTAGGTTTTTATGTTTGTTTTCTGGGTGGGTTTTTTTTTAGATAAGGGCTTGTTTTTTAATGGGCACTAAAGAGCTGATTTCCCTTTTAAGGGCAATGCCCATACAAATGCCCCTTTGGGGACAATGGGTAGCTTAGGTTTTTTATAGTTTTGGGGTTTCATGGGTGGGGTTTGTACTGTTAAGAGGTAATTTGTATTTTTTTAAGTAAAAGAGCTGTTAAACTTAGGGCAATGCCCTACAAAAGGTCCTGGTAGTTTAGTGTTAGATTAGGGGGTGTTTATATTTTTGGGTGGCTTTTTTGTTTTTATAAGGGTATTAGATTAAATTTTTTTTTTTTTTTTTTGGATAATTTCATTTATTATTTTCTGTACTCTTAGATTTTTGTTATTTTTTGAAATTTTAGAGTTTGTAATTTTTTGTAATGCTAGATTTTTTGTCTTTTTTTCTTAGTGTTAGGATTTTGTAATTTTGTAATTTGGGTTTTTTATATTTGGAAAAATTTCTTTTTGAAATAGTAATCTTAGATTTATTTACAGTTTAAGCTTAGGTTTTATTTATTTCACAGGTAAGTTTTTATTTATTTTAAGATAGTTACACTGTAACTTTAATTTAAAGTTAGGGGGGTGTTAGGTTTAGGGGTTAATAGTTTAATTTAGTTTGTCGCGATGTGGGGGGTGTCAGGGTGCCAGGAATCAGACTGAGACGAGAAGTGCAAAAATAATCACACCTTTATTAATAGCAAAAAATAATAAAAAGTCCACAAGTCAAATAACAAGCCAGGAATCAAAACCAGAGCTGGTAGTCAGACGAGCCGAGTCAGGAGCCAAAGCAAATAGTCAGACAAGCCGGAATCAGGAACAAGGAAAACAGCAGAGTCAGGAACAAGCCAGGGATCAGGAACCAGGAAGGACGTCAGGCAGTCAGGTAATACACAGGAACTCTCACAAACAGGTTTGAGACAACGCAAAGGCAAAGCATACTGAACAGAGGCCCTTTAAATAATAAGTGATGACATCACAATTCTGAGACTGCATCCTGTCTCACATGGATGATGCACACCAGTCTGGCCATAAAAGGAAGTGCAGGAATTGAGCAGCAACCCCCAAAATGCACCATATCAGGAAGAGAGGTGAGTAAAATGGCTGCAAGCAGCACATGGCAAACACAACAGGGAAAAAACCCTGACAGTACCCTCCCCTCAACGACCCCTCCCCGGCGGGAGGACAAAAGGCTTATTGGGGAAACGGGCATGGAAGGCACAGAGGAGGGCGGGAGCATGAACATCAGAGGAGGGAACCCAAGAACGCTCCTCCGGACCGTAGCCTCTCCAGTGAACCAAATACGGTACACGGCCCTTGGACATACGAGAGTCAATAATGCTGCTGACCTCATACTCCTCATGGTTGTCAACAAAGATAGGATGGGGACGAGGCAACACAGTGGTAAACCGATTACAAACCAATGGTTTCAAGAGGGAGACATGAAAAACATTGGAGATGCGCATAGCAGGAGGTAGGTCAAGAGCGTAGGCCACAGGATTAACCCGTCGGAGTATTCAAAAAGGACCAACATAGCGGGGAGCCAATTTATTGGAGGGCATACGAAGGTTCAAGTTGCGGGAGGACAGCCAAACTCTCTCACCAACCTGGTAGGAAGGTGCGGGCAGACGCCTATGATCAGCCTGGAACTTTTGGCGCTGCATAGAATGATGAAGGCAATCCTGAATCTGCACCCACGTGGAACGGAGTTGCCGGAGATGCTCCTCCAAAGCCGGAATACCCTGAGACATGAATGAATCGGGCAACAAGGATGGTTGAAACCCATAATTTGCCATGAACGGGGATATCTTGGAGGAAGCATTAATAGCACTATTACAAGCAAACTCTGTCCAAGGTAACAGTTCAGACCAATTATTGTGGTTATCTGAGACATAGCAACAGAGGAACTGTTCCAGAGCTTGATTAGACTGTTACGCAGCCCCATTGGATTGAGGGTGATATGCCGAGGAGAAGGAAAGCTGGATCCCCATTTGAGCACAAAAGGAACACCAAAATCTGGAGACAAACTGGCTACCCCGGTCCGACACTATCTCCTTGGGTAACCCATGTAAACGGAAGACCTCCCGGGCAAAAATTGAAGCAAGCTCCTGAGCGGTAGGCAGATTCATCAAGGGAATGCAATGTGACATTTTAGAAAAACGGTCAACCACCATAAGGATAACAGTATTGCCATTGGAAACAGGGAGCTCGACAATGAAGTCCATGGAAAGATGTGTCCAAGGACGCTTACCATTAGCAATAGGTTGAAGAAGACCCACAGGAAGACGTCAAGGAGTCTTATTCTGTGCACAAACTGAGCAGGAGGCAACATACGCAGCAACATCAGAACGAAGACCTGGCCACCAGAATTGTCGAGTGACAGACCAAATCATTAGGTTCTTGCCTGGGTGACCTGCGGCTTTAGGATAGTAGTAAGTGTGCAAAAGTTTAGCTCGAAGATTCTCAGGAACAAAACACTTACCATTAGGTTTCTCAGGAGGTGCATTGGTTTGTGCAGCCAGGATCTCCTCCCCAAGAGAGAAGTCAAATTAGTACGTATGGTAGCCAAAATATGGTTAGGAGGTATAACAGGAGTAGGTACATACTCCTCCTTGGACAGAGGCGAAAATAGTTGAGAGAGGGCATCAGCCCTAACATTCTTACTACCAGGCAGGTAGGAGACCACATAATTAAACCGAGACAAAAATAGCGCCCATCTGGCCTGTTGGGGCGACAAACGTTTTGCTTCAGATAGATAAGTTAAATTCTTGTGGTCAGTAAGAATGAGCACTGGCACACTAGTACCCTCGAGAAGATGCCTCCATTCCTTGAGTGCCAAAATTATGGCCAGTAATTCCCTGTCGCCAATTTCATAATTGCACTCCACTGGAGACAATTTCTTAGAGAAGAAACCACACGGATGCAAGGAACCGTCAGGCGTAGGACATTGAGACGAGAGGGCACCTACTCCAGTCTCAGATGCATCGACCTCAAGAACGAAAGGCAGGACAGGGTTAGGATGAGCCAGAACTGGAGCGGCAGCAAAGGCAGTCTTAAGACTATCAAAGGCCTTAATGGCAGTAGGTGACCAATGGAGTGCATCATTCTCTTTACGGGTCATGTCTGTGATAGGTTTGACCAAGGAAGAAAAGTTTTTAATAAACTTTCTATAGTAATTGGCGAACCCCAAAAAACGTTGAATAGACCGAAGACCAACTGGGCGAGGCCACTGCAGAACTGCAGATAACTTGTCAGGATCCATGGAAAACCCTGCAACGGAGATAACATAACCTAGGATGGTTACTTGAGTCTGATGGAACTCACATTTCTTGAGTTTACAAAACTTTTAATCTAGCCCTTAAAGGGACAGTTAAGTCAAAATTAAACTTTCATAATTCAGATAGGGCATGCATTTTAAACAACTTTCCAATTTACTTTTATCATCAAATTTGCTTTGTTCCCTTGGTGGTGTTTTTGAAAAGCTAAACCTAGGTAGGCTCAAACTGATTTCTAAACCGTTGAAAACCGCCTCTAATCTCAGAGCATTTTAAAAGTTTTTCTCAGTTAGACAGTACTAGTTCATGTGTGTCATATAGATAACCCTGTGCTCACTCCCGTGGAGTTATTTAGGAGTTTGTACTGATTGGCTAAACTGCATGTCTGTCAAAAGCACTGAGATAAGGGGGCAGTCTGCAGAGGCTTAGATACAAGGTAAACACAGATGTAAAAAGTGTATTAATATTACTGTGTTGGATATGCAAAACTGGGGAATGGGTAATAAAGGGATTATCTATCGGCTAGATTACGAGTTTTTGTCCGTAATGGTGTGCGGTGTTAACGAGCATTTTTTTCTCACTGCTCACTTAAGACAACGCTGGTATTACAGGTTTTTCTAAACACTGCGTTAGCCGCAAAAAAGTGAGCGTAGAGCAGAATTTAGCTCCACATCTCACCTCAATACCAGCGCTGCTTACGTTAGTGGTAAGCAGGTAAAACGTGTTTGTGCACGATTTCCCCATAGGAATCAATGGGGCTGATTCGGCTGAAAAAAAACCCTGCAAAAAAGCAGCGTTCAGCTCCTAACGCAGCCCAATTGATTCCTATGGGGAAAGTAAATTTATGTCTACACCTAACACCCTAACATGAACCCCGAGTCTAAACACCCCTAATCTTACACTTATTAACCCCTAATCTGCCACCCCCGACACCTGCATTATATTATTAACCCCTAATCTGCCACTCCGGACATCGCCGCCACCTACATTATACTTATGAACCCCTAATCTGCTGCCCCCAACATCGCCGCCACCTACATTATAGTTATTAACCCCTAATCTGCCACCCCCAATGTCGTCGCAACCTACCTACAATTAATAACCCCTAATCTGCCGCCCACAACGTTGCCGCCACTATAATAAATTAATTAACCCCTAAATCTAAGTCTAACCCTAACCCTAACACCCTCCTAACTAAAATATAATTTAAAATAATCTAAATAAAATTACTTCAATTAAATAAATAATTCCTTTTTAAAACTAAATATTTACCTATAAAATAAACCCTAAGATAGCTACAATATAACTAATAGTTACATTGTATCTAGCTTAGGGTTTATTTTTATTTTACAGGCAAGTTTGTATTTATTTTAACTAGGTACAATAGTTATTAAATAATTTTTAACTATTTAATAACTTCCTAGTTAAAATAAATACAAATATACCTGTAAAATAAAACCTAACCTAAGTTACAATTACACCTACAATATAATTAAATTAATTCCCTAAACTAACTACAATTAAATGAAATTATCTAAATTATGGAAAAAAAACCCACTAAATTACAGAAAATAACAAAATAATTACAATTTTTTAAAAATAATTACACCTAATCTAATCCCCGTAATAAAATAAAAAAGCGCTCCAAAATAATAAAAATCCCTACCCTACACTAAATTACTTAAAAGGGCCTTTTGTGGGGCATTGCCCCAAAGTAATCAGCTCTATTACCTGTAAAAAAAATACAATACCCCCCCCAACATTACAACCCACCATCCACACACCCAACCCTACTCTAAAACCCACCCAATCCCCCCTTAATAAAACCTAACACTACCCCCTTGAAGATCACCCTACCTTGAGACTTCTTCACCCAACCGGGCAGAAGTGGTCCTCCAGACGGGTTGGAAGTCTTCATCCTATCCGGGCAGAAGAGGTCCTCCAGATGGCCAGAAGTCTTCATCCAGACGGCATATTCTATCTTCATCCATCCGGAGCGGAGCGGATCCATCTTCAAGACATCCGACGCGGAGCATCCTCTTCGTTCTTGATCCGACGACTGAATGACTGGTCCTTTAAATGACATCATCCAAGATGGCGTCCCTTGAATTCCGATTGGCTGATAGAATTCTATCAGCCAATCGGAATTAATGTAGAAAAAATCCTATTGGCTGATGCAATCAGCCAATAGGAAGTTCAATCCTATTGGCTGATCCAATCAGCCAATAGGATTGAGCTTGCATTCTATTGGCTGATTGGAACAGCCAATAGAATGCGTGCTCAATCCTATTGGCTGATTGCATCAGCCAATAGGGTTTTTTCTACCTTAATTCTGATTGGAACAGCCAATAGAATGCGTGCTCAATCCTATTGGCTGATTGCATCAGCCAATAGGGTTTTTTCTACCTTAATTCCGATTGGCTGATAGAATTCTATCAGCCAATCGGAATTCAAGGGACGCCATCTTGGATGACATCATTTAAAGGACCAGTCATTCAGTCGTCGGATCAAGAATGAAGAGGATGCTCCGGATGGATGAAGATAGAAGATGCCGCCTGGATGAAGACTTCTGGCCGTCTGGAGGACCTCTTCTGCCCGGATAGGATGAAGACTTTGAACCCGTCTGGATTACCACTTCTGCCCGGTTGGGTGAAGAAGGATCAAGGTAGGGTGATCTTCAAGGGGGTAGTGTTAGGTTTTATTAAGGGGGGATTGGGTGGGTTTTAGAGTAGGGTTGGGTGTGTGGGTGGTGGGTGGGTTGTAATGTTGGGGGGTATTGTATTTTTTTTACAGGTAATAGAGCTGATTACTTTGGGGCAATGCCCCGCAAAAGGCCCTTTTAAAGGCTATTTGTAATTTAGTGTAGGGTAGTGATTTTTATTATTTTGGGGGGGGTTTTATTTTATTAGGGGGATTAGAGTAGGTGTAATTAGTTTAAAAAAATTGTAATTATTTTATTATTTTCTGTAATTTAGGGGTTTTTTTTTCGTAATTTAGATAATTTTATTTAATTGTATTTAATTGCTGTTAGTTTAGGGAGTTATATTAATTATAGTGTAGTGTTAGGTGTAATTGTAACTTAGGTTAGGATTTATTTTACAGGTAAATTTGTATTTATTTTAACTAGGAAGTTATTAAATAGTTAATAACTATTTAATAACTATTGTACCTAGTTAAAATAAATGCAAAGTTGCCTGTAAAATAAAAATAAACCCTGAGATAGCTACAATGTAATTATTAGTTATATTGTAGCTATTTTAGGGTTTATTTTATAGGTAAGTATTTAGTTTTAAATAGGAATAATTTATTTAATAATAGTAATTTTATTTAGATTATTTTAAATTATATTTAAGTTAGGGGGTGTTAGGGTTAGACTTAGGTTTAGGGGTTAATAACTTTAATATAGTGGCGGCGACGTTGGGGGCGGCAGATTAGGGGTTAATAAATGTAGGTAGGTGTTGGCGATGTTATTGACGGCAGATTAGGGGTTAAAAAAATGTAACTAATGTTTGCGAGACGGGAGTGCGGCGGTTTAGGGGTTAATATATTTCTTGAAGTGGCGGCGATGTCCGGTCGGCAGATTAGGGGTTAAAAAATGTATTTAAGTGTTTGCGATGTGGGGGGGCTCGGTTTAGGGGTTAATAGGTAGTTTATGGGTGTTAGTGTACTTTTTATCACTTTAGTTAAGAGTTTTATGTTATGGCGTTAGCCCATAAATCTCTTAACTACTGACTTTTAAATGCGTTATTAGTCTTGACAGGAGAGGGTCTACCGCTCACTTTTTCCAAGACTCGTAATACCGGCATTAGGAAAATCCCATTGAAAAGATAGGATACGCAATTGATGTAAGGGGATTTGAGGTATGCTCGAGTCGCGGAAAAAAAGTGAGCGGTACACCTGTACCTGCCAGACTCGTAATACCAGCGGGCATTAAAATGCAACGTTGGGACCTCTCAACTCTGCTTTTTAAGGCTAACGCAAGACTCGTAATCTAGGCGTATGTTTTTAAATAATACAAATTCCGGTGTAGACTGTCCCTTTAATGTTTATGCCATTGTTGTGTTTTTAATTTAAGGATTACATTTCCTAAAATGTTTGTGTCTGTTTAATAATTCTTAAATGTTCTTCCATATTAACCATGTTTTATGATCTATTGCAGCAAATAGCATGAACACAATGATAATGTACATACTAGATGATATATAATTTCCCATTAACTTACAGTATGGTTACAACTAAGATTTTTAATATCTTAAATATTATTGTAAAGCTCATAACCTATTTGCATTGAAAACTGTAACTTGTGCTGTAAGATTTATGACTGCCTTTTAGAACTGTTGACTTATTAAAAGATGGAAGACGGTCTGGCGACTTGTCAGCACTTTTACATTTAATTACTCTTTGATTCTCTGGCTTTGCAGTGATTTGCATTTTTATTTTAGCATCTCTTGGCAACACTTGTAGCAAATGTTAATTCTGAGTATGTGAATCTTCCATACTCTAAGATGATTTTAATAAGATTAATAAATGGGATGAGAACAATGAATATTGATTTTGTTTATGTTTGACATTAATGCTATAAGGGATCTAGTAATCATCTCTTATAGATTTATGGCTAGTTCATATTCCTTAATAGTAAGCCTAATTTGTACAACGACAATGCAAACATGTGTATAGATAAATAGTAATTAATATAACATACATTGATTCTCCTTTATTTTGTTAAATCTTTGTGGGCTTAATTCATTTAAGAATCCAGCAACAACTACTTCAGTTGCTTTTAGGGCTTCATTCAAATTCTACATCTTGAATTTGTTGAAAATCCCTTTTTGTTTGTTTAACTGGTATCTCTTTAAGTCAAATGTAAATAAACAGTGTCTTTTTTGTGTAATATATAGAACAAATAATTTTAAACACTTAGGGGTCAATTTATTAAAGTCTGGCAGACATGATACGCTGTAGCATGTCATCTCTGCCAGTCCGTATTCAGCATTGCACAAGCAGTTCTAGTGAACTACTTGTGCAATACCGCCCCCTGCAGATTCACGGCCAATTGGCCACTAGCAGGGGGTGTACGCAGCCTCAGAGGTGGCGTATGAGTTAAGGAGCAGCAGTCTATAGACCGCTGCTTCTTAACTCCTGTTTCCTAAAGGCTCGAGCAGAAACAGGGTGAATTGGCCCAATTTGGCCAATAATAAATTGACCTCATAAACTTGTAAACAATGTAAATACAATCATTAGAATAGCCAATCATTCTTGGCAGAGGTGACTTGTGAGGGCACAATTGTATTCTGTATGGATAGCCAGTGTAGAGACTGGCAGGGTGGATCAGCTGATGTAGATTGGCAACTTAGGTGAATGAGTCTAGCTGAAGCACTCATAATAGATTGGAGCTGGGACTTAGGTAAAGACATATCTGTCTAAATTAAACACAGATACAGCAGGATCCTAATTTTCTGTAAAAAGCAATGTGTTGCATCTGGTTGTGTTATTAAACAAAAAATGTACCCAGGTATGTTTGACAGGCCCTGCATATAATGGTATGAGAAGGATAAATGTGTTTGCATAACCAGGTAATATTAAGCAGCATCCAGCTTTGTTTGTATGAAGTATATACACAAAGAAAGGTAAAGAAAAGATGGACAACAAGGTTGAGCACTCAAAGAAACTAGTATCTATTATAATTGACATGCCCATGCATGTGCAAGCAGAGAGCCCATGCATGTGCAAGCAGAGAGGACTGAGCTAGATATAAAATATAACTTTTATTGAAGGTACATAAAACAATTATTATATAAGATGATAGAAATTAAGTATAGTGTGGTGTATTAAAACTTAGATTAAGATTGTATTTGAGCTGGCAACCAACCTGAGTAAGAAAATATTGGGTATAAGCAATCAATAGGTCGGCCACAAGCAAGGAGCTGCAACGGAATGCACAACCAGGGAACGCACCAGTACAAATTAATAATGTCTGTGATAGAAAGTCCCACAGTGATCTCCTAAATAAAGGTGCAAGTCCGAGGATTGTAACGTTGAAAATATATCAAATGATTGGCTAGATTACGAGTTGTGCGTTAAGGTAAAAAAGCAGCGTTAACAGGTCCTAACGCTGCTTTTTTACGCCCGCTGCTGTTACGAGTCTTGCAGGTATAGGTGTACCGCACACTTTTTTTTACCGCAAACCTACTTATATAAATTTCGTAAAGCCTTTTTTCTATGGGACTTCCATAGCGCTAGTATTACGAGTTTGTCCTGGGAGGCCAAAATGTGAGCGGTACAGCCTATACCGACAAGATTCCTAACGCATTTTAAAGTCAGTAGTTATGAGTTTTACACTACAACGCTGTAGCATAAAACTCATAACTAAAGTGCTATAAAGTACACTAACACCCATAAACTACCTATTAACCCCTAAACCGAGGCCCTCCCTCATCGCAAACACTAAAATAAAGATTTTAACCCTAATCTGCCGCTCTGAATATCTCCCCCACTATAATAAACATATTAACCCCTAAACCGCCGCACTCCTGCCTCGCAAACACTAGTTAAATATTATTAACCCCAAATCTGCTGCCCCCCCCAACATCGCCGCCACCTAAATTATACTTATTAACCTCTAATCTTCCGCTCCAGACATCGCCGCCACCTACATTATATCTATTAACCCCTAATCTGCTGCCCCCAACATCGCCGCCACCTTCCTAAATTTATTAACCCCTAATCTGCTGTCCCCAACGTCGCCGCCACTATTCTAAATTTTTTAACCCCTAAACCTATGTCTAACCCTAACACCCCCTAACTTAAATATAATTAAAATAAATATAAATAAAACATACAATTAATAACTAAATAATTCCTATTTAAAACTAATACTTACCTATAAAATAAACCCTAAGCTAGCTACAATATAACTAATAGTTACATTGTTTCTAGCCTAGGGTTTATTTTTATTTTACAGGCAAGTTTGTATTTATTTTAACTAGGTAGAATAGTTACTAAATAGTTATTAACTATTTAATAACTACCTAGCTAAAATAAATACAAATTGACCTGTAAAATAAAAACTAACCTAAGTTACAATAGGTTTACATAATAATATAAAACAAGCAGTTCCCCCTCCACATTTAGCCTAAACATAGAACAACAACTATATCTCCTGGGCCTAAGGAGGCAGCCTGCTTGGCGGCGATTTATTAATTACCCCAGGAGTCTTATTAAAGGGCAGATAGTCTCAAGACAGGGGAACTGTCAATTATTTCCAGAGGAGAAAACTCTGAAAACTCTGCAACATCCTCCAGATCATGACTGCCCTCCAAGATTTTCATAATGGGTGAACAATAAGCACAGCGTCGCAGGGGGCGGCGGGCTGATTACTGCTTTCCAGCTGCTATAAAGAAAAAATATTATAATGCTGAATGAGGTTCTATAACTAGACACACAACCTCTAAATTCTAGTCCCTGAGTTCTCCGCAAGACTTAAGCTAATTTCTGCCTCACTATATTCATACAAATTAAAATTCTTGGATCAATAGACCAAAAATGAAGAACAAAACACAAACAGTCAAGGAGTGCCTTTCTAAATCTCAACTTAAACAAAAACAGCTAGACAAAGACCCGTTTATTTCAGGAAGCAACATGGACACTAGCATCTCAGAAACAAACAGCCTATTACAGATGTTCAAAACAAGGAACTTCTATCCCAGATCAAATCGTTATTCCACGAGGAGCTTAAGTCTGCGCTGTCCGATCTTAGGGTATCAAAGACATTGGCACTCGTACAGCAGACCTAGAGGAAAGAACAGATGACATCACTGAAGAAATCCCTCGCATACAAAAATCTATGTCTGATCACGAAGACTACATCCATAAACTGGAGGAACAAATTGAAGATCTCGAAAACAGATCCCGCAGATCTAACCTCCGAATCAGAAATCTGCCAGAATCCTATAAGAATTTACAGGAGGCTATGCTAACACTCTTTCAACAGCTTGTTCCTGATACAGAACCTGACAAATTCTTGATGGATAGAGTTCACAGATCTTTCTCTAAACCCCAACAATCTGCCACAAGAGACATTGTCCTCAAACTCCATTATTTCCACATTAAAGAACTCATCGTTAAAGCGGCTAGACAACAGCAAGCTATTAACTTCGAAGGTCACTCAATACAAATCTTTGCAGACATTGCACCAACTACGCTTAGAAAGCGAAGAGAACTTAAGCCTATTACAATGACCCTCATAAAAGCCCAAATAAAATATAGATGGAATTTCCCTTTCAAACTGGTCTTTACATACCTGAATGTGTCTTATGGTTGCTCCACTTTGGCAGAGGGATCATCCATCCTACAGCATCTGCAAATTCATTTTGAACCTCCCACTACTTCACCCACTACAAATCCACAGAGGCACTCCATTCAAAGAGAGTGGACACCTGTGGGAAACTCCAAAAAACAAAAAAAGCTGAGGAATAACCCAAGCAGTTCTATAGAGGGGGGGATCGCCAAGAGAAGAGGAGGCTCCACCTACCTGAGGGAAAAAGTCGACCTGCTGAGTATTATATTCAAGTTGATCTGACCTTGCCTTTGGATGGCCGGTGAAGATCCGGTCTCCACGACAGGAGACTTTACACTTATGACATTGAATTCAGGTTATAGGTTATAAGTACTTATGTGCCTTTTGTTTATTTAGTTATACCTACAGTTAGGTTGTGGTTTTTACCTTGCACAGAGGTTGCTATTAATAATAATTATGTCATTGTTCACTAGTTAAAAGTTACAATGTATTATGTGCTATATGTCTATCCATATATGTTTACAAGTTTGGAAGTATGTTCTGCCTTACTCAGGAGCGGATGTTTTCTTTCCTCCCTCCCCACCCCTTCTTTCTTCCCTCCCCAATCCCTAGAGATCAATATAGCTCTTATTAACAATAAGTAAAAACATTCCCTGTTTCCCCTTCACCTTTCCCATCCCTTTCCCCCTTAAGGTTTGCAGCTGGTCAGCTGTTTAGAGGTTGTATATAGCGAGAAAGCATTGTTATGAGTCTTGCTGGGGCCTGCCGCCCCTCATATTTTCATGTTTTTATGTTTTCATATTTCTCTATGAGAGAAGAAACTAATATAAATAAGAAAGTTATTTTGTTCATTATTATTTTAATTTATTTTACTCAGGTATGCTCTCAAACAATATAGAGAATTCACAGTGTAACATATGTTGTTTTACATTCTATAGATGCTGTATTCCTTGGTTCTGGATTGCAGAGAATCAGGCTCTTTGCTTGCTGCAACTTTATAATTTAATTTCTTCAGTATAAGGTAGGTCCCGGCTCCCCTCCTCAGGCTCATACTACACGTGTCACCATGTTTTGGGTCTTCATTCAGGATCACATTAAAGCTGCCTTGAGCTCTATGCCTTTTATCTATACTTAATTGCTTACATGATAATTTCCCCACCAACCTTTTAAAATGTCCATAAAAATAGTTTCACATAATGTAAGAGGTCTTAACTCAGATATCAAAAGGAAAAAAGGCAATCACTACATATATATCTCTACAAGCCCATATAGTCATGTTGCAAGAAACGCACTTCATGACAAATTACACACCGAAATACTGGACAAATTATACCCAATCCAATATCATGCTGTTAGCGGGAAAAAGAAATGTGGAGTCACAGCGTTCCTTCACTCCTTATAAATTTTAAAGAAGAAGAAATAATTAGAGATAAAGAAGGGAGATTTATACTAATAAGGGGTTTAATCCAAAATACACCGATTCTACTTGTTAACGTTTATGCCCCCAATGAACACCAAGCTCTTTTTCTAACAAAATTAAGTAAATTATTGACACAATGGAAACAATATAAAACCATTATAGGGGGAGACTTTAACCTTTCACTTGACCAGACACTCGACAGAACGACATTGAGGACAGTAAATTCTAGATCCCCTGGCTCCCTCAGAACGTCTTAAAAGACTTCTCTCTGGACCATAACCTGATTGATAGTTGGAGATCCAAAAATGGGAATGACAGGGATTATACTTATTTCTCCCCAATGCACCATAAACAATCTAGGATTGTCAGGGTTTTTTTCCCTGTTGTGTTTGCCATGTGCTGCTGGCAGCCATTTTACTCACCTCTCTTCCTGACAATGGTGCATTGTGGGGGATGCTGCTCAATTCCTGCACTTCCTTTTATGGCCAGACTGGTGTGCATCATCCATGTGAGACAGGATGCAGTCTCAGAATTGTGATGTCATCAGTTATTATTTAAAGGGCCTCTGTTCAGTATGCTTTGCCTTTGTGTTGTCTCAGACCTGTTTGTGAGAGTTCCTGTATATTACCTGGCTGCCTGACGTTCTTCCTGGTTCCTGATCCCTGGCTTGTTCCTGACTCTGCTGTTTTCCTTGTTCCTGATTCCGGCTCGTCTGACTATTTGCTTTGGCTACTGACTCGGCTCGTCTGACTACCAGCTCTGGTTTTGACTCCTGGCTTGTTATTTGACTTGTGGAACTTTTTATTATTTTTTGCTTTTAATAAAGGTGTGATTATTTTTGCACTTCTCGTCTCAGTCTGATTCCTGGCACCCTGACAAGGATAGACTATATTTTCATGAGTCAAATACTATTACCCATCCTGTCTACAGCAAAAATTTTAAATTGCTTTTGGTCGGACCACTCTATTGTAGAAACAACCCTATCTGGAATTCTAAATCCGAACAGAACTAAATCTTGGTCTCTTAATGTCAATCTGTTACAGAATAACACTGTAGTGCAAAAACTCCAACAACAAATATCTGAATTTATAAGGTTTAGTAATGGTAGCACATCAAACGCTATTCATGTTTGGGGGGCATTAAATGCTTTTGTTAGAGGCATTTTGATAGCAGAGGCTAGTAAACGCAACAAACAAGATAAAGCTAAATTGTCACAATTACAATCTGAAGCAAATTAACTACGCTCTCATGTCACCCCAAACACAAGTAAGAAAAACAGAAAAAAATTAAGAGACATTAATGAAGAGATAGGTAAATTGCTTAATAGAGAGGTATCCAGGTCTATTAAACTGGTTGACACTCACTACTACATATACAGGAATAAGTCCAACAAAATGTTAGCAAATAGACTAGAAATACCACAGTCCCACAACTTCAATTACCTAGTAATACGAGTACCAACGACCCCCTTAGTATAGCCAATATATTCACTGATTTTTACCATGATCTCTACAATCTTCCAACATATAAGAAAGATAAAAATAGTCTTGAATTTTTAGGTTCCAACACACTCTCCAAAATCTCAGACGAAGAGCGCAATAAATTGAATGCTCCTATATCTCAGAATGAGATTAAATTAGCTATAAAAGCTATGAAAAGTTCTAAAGAACCAGGACCAGATGGATATTCAGGTATTTTTTTTATAAATCTTTGCAAGATAATCTAGTACCCCAACTTTCACTGTATTCAATACTATAATGCAGGGTAAAGAAATCCCCAAAGAAATGCTTATGGCCAGAATAGCAGTAATACCTAAGCTGGGAAAAAATAAACAGCACTGCCAGAATTATAGACCCATCTCCTTGATAAATCAAGATGTAAAACTATTCACAAAAATTTTAGTGAATAGACTCAATCCCATTCTCACAACATTAATTCACCCAGACCAAGTGGGATTCATAAGAAACAGAGAGGCCCCAGATAATACTCAAAAGATTATTGATTTGATTAATGTAGCTACAGTTGAAAAAGCGCCTTCTCTGTTCCTTTCTTTGGATGCAGAGAAGGCGTTTGACAGAATCAATTGGGATTATATGTTTGCGGTCCTAGAGAGAACGGGTATCAATGGAGCTTTTTACAAAGCTCTTACCACCCTGTACTCGCACCCCTCAGCTTTCGTCAAGCTTTCAGGTTATCAGTCTAAATCAATACAGATTAGAAATGGGACGAGACAAGGATGCCCCCTGTCCCCATTATTGTTCGCTCTGTGTATCGAACCACTAGCTATCCATATCAGAAGTGACCCCGACATATCTGGTCTGAGAGTAGGAGCTAATGAATACAAAGTTTCGCTTTTTGCAGATGATATAATATTATCAATAACTAAACCACTACTCTCCCTCCTCCACTTTATGCAACACTTAATAATTATGGAAAACTGTCCGGCTATAAAATAAACGAGGATAAATGTGAGGCGCTTGGCATTAATTTACCCCAACACACAAAAAACTACTAGAACTTAACTTTACCTTCAAATGGGCACAAAAAAAACTTAAGTACCTGGGAATATATATTCCTGCCAATATTTATTCTTTATATCAGGTAAATTATCTCCCTATGTTTACACATATTAGGAATTTAATCACCAAGTGGTTAAAACTCAAGATACCTTTCTATGGAAGGATTGTCTCCACTAAAATGACTCCTGCCAAAATTACTATATTTATTTAGATCTTTACTGATCTCTATTCCAATAGCTGAGCGTAATGCTCTTCAAAAGGACCTTTTGTGCTTTGTTTGGCAAGGAAAAAGAGCTAGGATTAATAAAAATAGAGAAATCCCTATTAACAAATAGGTAATAGCAAGCGCCAAATGTGTTTGTGATATAAGGAAAAAAAGGGGGATATTAGTAATATGTATTAATGGTGTGATAATGTGTGAGGCCGAAAAATGAGAAAAGAGAGAGTTTTTTTAGGATAAATTAAAAACTCATGTGAATATAAAGAGATTTCAAAAGTTGCAAATGTGAGTCATATTAGCTGTACCCTAGTGGGTAGTGTGTGAAAAAAAGAGATAATATTGCTAATGCAATAGGTGCAAAATAAAGTACTTAATGGTAAAATCAATTCATGTAAGAAGGCATATATATCTCTATAGAAAAACAAAAACAGAAAAAATATATCCAAAATATATATGTGCTAGAAATCAAACAGTTCTTAATATATGACAAACAAACTTATTGTGATATAAGTCCCATAGAAGATAGTGCTGGTAAGTGAAGCCGACAAGTGTCAATGTCTCTGTGAGAATGTTTTTTTCAAACTTGTAGATGTTTTGTAGTAAGAGGAATTCACCAAAAAGGCAGGCAGCTGGTCTTGGGTGTGTCTGATCGAGTAACACAGTCTCTAAAATAGGTAAAAGGAAAGACAGCTCCTCATAGTGCAAATAAGTTCCAACAGTAATGGATCACACTGAGCAAATAACAGATGGTAATATACTCACAAGGATATTGGCACCTTTGTTGAAAGAGGTGCAAAAAGGCAGACTGACATTTAAATCAGCAGTCAGTACGCTGAAGCCAAATAGATTCAGCTTTCCTGGATGGGCCGCTGTGGACTCTCCTCTTTTAGACAGGAGCAGAATACTCTGGTGTTATGCTGTATAAATAAACAGCAGGCGGTGTTGTATTTTGCAGGCAAAGTAAAAAGCAATTAGTGCTGAGATAGATAAAGTTTAAAAACACTTTATTATATGAGCTTAGGACGCGTTTCTCGGCCGCAAGCTCCTGGCCGTTTCATCAGGTAAAATGTATTACACATGTGGTTTCAAAAGATGTTTAAAAAGCCTGCCAATATATTTGATTGGTCCCAGTCTGAACAATCTCAAAGTGATACAATTTTAAAAAGCAACAATGTTACAACATATGATATGTGATTGACAAAGTAAATAAGTTACGATACCAGATGTTATATTTATATGTATGTAACAAAAATCCTACGGACCTAAAACAATAAAATAGTTTATCTGGTAGGTCATAAAAATGAACCTTGTTGACATATTTAAAAAATCTAATGTATAAGTTTCTTACTGAAAGTTTCAGATAAAATACACTTGATCTAAGAAAAAAATCCTAAGATCTTGTCCATTGTAAATTTATAAGGAGTAAAAAATCGGTACAATGTAAATTGTGAAAGAAA
>NW_026512806.1:5000-34491 GCF_027579735.1 Bombina bombina
ATGGAAATTCTAGGTCTTATGACTGCTGCATTGGACGCGATTCCCTTTGCTCGTTTTCACATGCGACCTCTTCAGCTCTGTATGCTGAACCAGTGGTGCAGGGATTATACAAATATATCTCAATTAATATCTTTAAAACCGATTGTTCGACACTCTCTGACGTGGTGGACAGATCACCATCGTTTAGTTCAGGGGGCTTCTTTTTTTTTTGTTCCTCCAACTTAGACTGTGATCTCAGCAGATGCAAATCTGACAGGTTGGGTGCTGTATGGGGGTTTCTGACAGCACAAGGGGTTTGGGAATCTCAGGAGGTGAGATTACCAATCAACATTTTTGGAACTCCGTGCAATTTTCAGAGCTCTTCAGTCGTGGCCTCTTCTAAAGAGAGAGTCGTTCATTTGTTTCTAGGCGGACGATGTCACAACCGTGGCATATGTCAATCATCAAGGAGGAACTCACAGTCCTCTGGCTATGAAAGAAGTCTCTCGAATACTTGTATTGGCGGAATCCAGCTCCTGTCTAATTTCTGCGGTTCATAACCCAGGTATAGACAATTGGGAAGTGGATTATCTCAGTCGCCAAACACTACATCCGGGAGAATGGTTTCTTCACCCAGAGGTATTTCTTCAGATTGTTCAAATGTGGGGACTTCCAAAAATAGATCTGATGGCTTCTCATCTAAACAAGAAGCTTCCCAGGTATCTGTCCAGATCCAGGGATCCTCAGGCGGAAGCAGTGGATGCATTGTCAATTTTTTCCATAAGGTTCTCAAATCCTTAAATTTGAAGGTATGGAGATTGAACGCTTGATTCTCAATCATAGAGGTTTCTCTGACTCTGTGATTAATACTATGTTACAGGCTCGTAAAACTGTATCTAGGAAGATATATTATCGAGTCTGGAAGATTTTCATTTCTTGGTGTTTTTCTCATCATTTTTCTTGGCATTCTTTTAGAATTCCTAGAATTTTACAGTTTCTTCAGGATGGTTTGGATAAGTTTTGTCTGCAAGTTCCTTCAAAGGTCAAATCTCTGCTCTTTCTGTTCTTTTTCACTGAAAGATTGCTAGTCTTCCTGATATTCATTGTTTTGTACAAGCTTTGGCTCGTATAAAACCTGTTATTTAGTCAATCTCTCCTCCTTGGAGTTTGAATTTGGTTCAGGGGGCTCTTCAAGCTCCTCCGTTTGAACCTATGCATTCGCTGGACATTAAATTACTTTCTTGGAAAGTTTTGTTTCCTTTGGCCATCTCTTCTGCTAGAAGAGTTTCTGAATTATCTGCTCTTTCTTGCGAGTTTCCTTTTCTGATTTTTCATCAGGATAAGGCGGTGTTGCGAACTTCTTTTAAATTTTTTACCTAAGGTTGTGAATTCTAACAACATTAGTAGAGAATTTGTGGTTCCTTCATTGTGTCCTAATCCTAAGAATTCTAAGGAAAACTTGTTGCATTCTTTGGATGTAGTTAGAGCTTTGAAATATTATGTTGAAGCTACTAAGGATTTCCGAAAGACTTCTAGTCTATTTGTTATCTTTTCCGGTTCTAGGAAAGGTCAGAAGGCTTCTGCCATTTCTTTGGCATCTTGGTTAAAATCTTTGTTTCATCATGCCTATGTCGAGTCGGGTGAAATTCCGCCTCAAAGGATTACAGCTCATTCTACTAGGTCAGTTTCTACTTCCTGGGCGTATAGGAATGAAGCTTCAGTTGATCAGATTTGCAAAGCAGCCACTTGGTCTTCTTTGCATACTTTTACTAAATTCTACCATTTTGATGTGTTTTCTTCTTCTGAAGCAGTTTTTGGTAGAAAAGTACTTCAGGCAGCTGTTTCAGTTTGATTCTTCTGCTTATAATTTCAGTTTTTTTCGCACTTTTTTCTTATCACCCCACTTCTTGGCTATACGTTAAACTGATTTGTGGGTGTGGTGAGGGGTGTATTTATAGGCATTTTTGAGGTTTGGGAAACTTTGCCCCTCCTGGTAGGAATGTATATCCCATACGTCACTAGCTCATGGACTCTTGCTAATATGAAAGAAATGAATTTATCAGGTAAGTTCTTACATAAACTATGTTATTTAAATATACAGACAATATATATATATATATATATATTATATACACACACACATATATACACACAAAGGTAAATCGCTATAGAACAGGCTAACAATGGTATTGATCCAGTTGTTCGTTCCTGTGAGTGCAATTCTCTCTGTATATATACACACACACACACATATATACTGTATATATATATATATATATACTGTATATATATATATACTGTATATATATATATATACACACACACATATATATATATATATATACACATATACACACATACACATACATACACACACATATATAGTATACATATATATATACACACACATTATATATATATATATATATATATATATATATATACACACACACACACACACACACACACACACACACATATATATACACATACAGACATATATATATATATATATATATATATATATATATATATACATACACACATACATATATATTTCTTTCATGTAATTGGCAAGAGTCCATGAGCTAGTGACGTATGGGATATACAATCCTACCAGGAGGGGCAAAGTTTCCCAAAAGTCAAAATGCCTATAAATACACCCCTCACCACACCCACAATTCAGTTTTACAAACTTTGCCTCCTATGGAGGTGGTGAAGCAAGTTTATGCTAAGATTTCTACGTTGACATGCGCTTCTCAGCATTTTGAAGCCCGATTCCTCTCAGAGTACAGCGAATGTCAGAGGGATGTGAAGGGAGTATCACCTATTGAATGCAATGATTTCCCTAACGGGCGTCTATTTCATAGGTTCTCTGTTATCGGTCATAGAGATTCATCTCCTACCTCCCTTTTCAGATCGACGACATACTCTCATATACCATTACCTCTACTGATAACTGTTTCAGTACTGGTCTGGCTATCTGCTATATGTGGATGGGTGTCTTTTTGTTAAGTATGTTTTTTATTACTTAAGATACCCCAGCTATGGTCTGGCACTTTATGCATTTATATAAAGTTCTAAATATATGTATTGTACTTATATTTGCCATGAGTTAGGTTCATGTATTTCCTTGTGCAGACTGTCAGTTTCATATTTGGGAAATAAACATATTAAGAAAACATAATTTATGTAAGAACTTACCTGATAAATTCATTTCTTTCATATTAGCAAGAGTCCATGAGCTAGTGACGTATGGGATATACATTCCTACCAGGAGGGGCAAAGTTTCCCAAACCTCAAAATGCCTATAAATACACCCCTCACCACACCCACAAATCAGTTTAACGTATAGCCAAGAAGTGGGGTGATAAGAAAAAAGTGCGAAAGCATAAAAAAATAAGGAATTGGAATAATTGTGCTTTATACAAAAAAATCATAACCACCACAAAAGGGTGGGCCTCATGGACTCTTGCTAATATGAAAGAAATTAATTTATCAGGTAAGTTCTTACATAAATTATGTTTTCTTTCATGTAATTAGCAAGAGTCCATGAGCTAGTGACGTATGGGATAATGACTACCCAAGATGTGGATCTTCCACGCAAGAGTCACTAGAGAGGGAGGGATAAAATAAAGACAGCCAATTCCGCTGAAAATAATCCACACCCAAAATAAAGTTTAAATCTTATAATGAAAAAAACTGAAATTATAAGCAGAAGAATCAAACTGAAACAGCTGCCTGAAGTACTTTTCTACCAAAAACTGCTTCAGAAGAAGAAAACACATCAAAATGGTAGAATTGAGTAAAAGTATGCAAAGAAGACCAAGTGGCTGCTTTGCAAATCTGATCAACTGAAGCTTCATTCCTATACGCCCAGGAAGTAGAAACTGACCTAGTAGAATGAGCTGTAATCCTTTGAGGCGGAGTTTTACCCGACTCGACATAGGCATGATGAAACAAAGATTTTAACCAAGATGCCAAAGAAATGGCAGAAGCCTTCTGACCTTTCCTAGAACCGGAAAAGATAACAAATAGACTAGAAGTCTTTCGGAAATCCTTAGTAGCTTCAACATAATATTTCAAACCTCTAACTACATCCAAAGAATGCAACGAGTTTTCCTTAGAATTCTTAGGATTAGAACACAATGAAGGAACCACAATTTCTCTACTAATGTTGTTAGAATTCACAACCTTAGGTAAAAATGTAAAAGAAGTTCGCAACACCGCCTTATCCTGATGAAAAATCAGAAAAGGAGACTCACAAGAAAGAGCAGATAATACAGAAACTCTTCTAGCAGAAGAGAAGGTCAAAAGAAACAAAACTTTCCAAGAAAGTAATTTAATGTCCAGCGAATGCATAGGTTCAAACGGAGGAGCTTGAAGAGCCCCCAGAACTAAATTCAAACTCCAAGGAGGAGAGATTGACTTAATACCAGGTTTTATACGAACCAAAGCTTGTACAAAACAATGAATATCAGGAAGACTAGCAATCTTTCTGTGAAAAAGAACAGAAAGAGCAGAGATTTGACCTTTCAAGGAACTTGCAGACAAACCTTATCCAAACCATCCTGAAGAAACTGTAAAATTCTAGGAATTCTAAAAGAATGCCAAGAAAAATGATGAGAAAAACACCAAGAAATGAAAATCTTCCAGACTCGATAATATATCTTCCTAGATACAGTTTTACGAGCCTGTAACATAGTATTATTCACAGAGTCAGAGAAACCTCTATGATTGAGAATCAAGCGTTCAACCTCCATGCCTTCAAATTTAAGGATTTGAGAACCTGATGGAAAAAAGGACCTTGCGATAGAAGGTCTGGTCTTAACGGAAGAGTCCACGGTTGGCAAGAGGCCATCCGGACAAGATCTGCATACCAAAACCTGTGAGGCCATGCTGGAGCCACCAGCAGAATAAACAAACGTTCCTTTAGAATCTTGGAAAAAGAACTATAGGCGGAAAGATATAAGCAGGATGATACTTCCAAGGAAGTGACAATGCATCCACTGCTTCCGCCTGAGGATCCCTGGATCTGGACAGATACCTGGGAAGCTTCTTGTTTAGATGAGAAGCCATCAGATCTATTTCTGGAAGTCCCCATATTTGAACAATCTGAAGAAATACCTCTGGGTGAAGAAACAATTCGCCTGGATGTAGTGTTTGGCGACTGAGATAATCCGCTTCCCAATTGTCTATACCTGGGATATGAACCGCAGAAATTAGACAGGAGCTGGATTCCGCCCATACAAGTATTCGAGAGACTTCTTTCATAGCCAGAGGACTGTGAGTTCCTCCTTGTTGATTGACATATGCTACGGTTGTGACATCGTCCGTCTAGAAACAAATGAACGACTCTCTCTTTAGAAGAGGCCACGACTGAAGAGCTCTGAAAATTGCACGGAGTTCCAAAAATGTTGATTGGTAATCTCACCTCCTGAGATTCCCAAACCCCTTGTGCTGTCAGAAACCCCCATACAGCTCCCCAACCTGTCAGATTTGCATCTGTTGAGATCACAGTCTAGGTTGGAGGAACAAAAAGAAGCCCCCTGAACTAAACGATGGTGATCTGTCCACCACGTCAGAGAGTGTCGAACAATCGGTTTTAAAGATATTAATTGAGATATCTTTGTATAATCCCTGCACCACTGGTTCAGCATACAGAGCTGAAGAGGTCGCATGTGAAAACGAGCAAAGGGAATCGCGTCCAATGCAGCAGTCATAATACCTAGAATTTCCATGCATAAGGCTACCGAAGGGAATGATTGAGACTGAAGGTTTCGATAAGCTGAAACCAATTTCAGACGCCTCTTGTCCGTCAGAGACAGAATCAAGAACACTGAATCTATCAGGAAACCTAAAAAGGTTACCCTTGTCTGAGGAATCAAACAAACTTTTTGGTAAATTGATCCTCCAACCATGTTCTTGAAGAAACAACACTTATAAAAGACTGGAAAGGTTCTTTCTAGAGAAAATGAGCAAAGGGAATTGAATCCAATGCTGTGGCCATAAGACCTAAAACATCTATGCATATATAGCAACTGAAGGAAATAATAGAGACTAAAGGTACCGGTAGATGGAACCCAATAACATTATCCCTTGTCTGATAGAGACAAGGACAGTGACACAAACTATCTGGAAACCTAAAAAAGGTGACCCTTGTGTGAGGAATCAAGAGCTTTAGAAAAGAAGATCCTCTAACTATGTCCTGAAGAGTAAGTGAATCATATGAGATTCCGCATCCTCAGAAAATAATCTGAATGAAAACAGAAAAATGAAAATATGCATTTATTGTATCTAATGAAAACAAATAATGCTATCAAAGACCATAAAAAGGCAAAATAGTTTGAATAAAACTCCAAAACCCGGTTCCTCAAAAGAAACTGGAAGAAATACCCCAGAAGATTCCAGGTCTGAGCAGCGCTTGAACCCCATGGGTGCCCAGCCATGCTTCAACAGTACCCAAAATATATAGGACAGAAACACAGTTAAAGAAAGTGTTAGCCTTGCTGGAATAAAATCAAAGAAATTTGGACAAAATAAATTTCAAAGAAGCCTTAACCTGCCCCTTACCAGCCAAGCTGGAATACGGCACGTACATCGCAAAATTAGGGAGCTGATTTCGAACTCCAATTATAGACATGTTACTTGGGAAAGAACTCAGGAATTTGTTCCTTAATAAGAACAACCAAACTAGTATAAGCTTAAAGTTTTAGTCTTAGAACTCAACCTTGAAGCCCAGAGTAACAGTTAAGAATTGAATCCAATTATAAAACAAATAATTGATTATCTTAGAACAAAGGAAATATGTTTTTTTTTTTTTTTTTTTAAATCACAAAATTCTTCTAGCTAAAAAAGCTAAAGACATAGATTAACCCTCATTTGCGAAAATATTCAATAAAATGAAGACACAAATGAAATTATTAGCATGATAGTCCAGTTTAAAGGACCAGCCAATACAGTGGACTTGCATAATCAATAAATGCAAAACAACAAGACAAATGCAACAGCACATAGTCTAGTAAATGTTGTCCCTTTAACAATGCTAAAATAAATCATAATCTGATACTTGATCTTAAAGTAAACAGAGAAAATGAAGCAATTGCAATATCCAAATAAATCACAGGACCAAGAAAAGTACCTGAAACTAAATAATTTTCCATAAATAAGATACAACTATCTAAAGGAAAATAAATACTATTTTGCTATAGAAACAATAGCATAATTAGTAGAATTAGAGATAGCCCCAATAAATTGGAGAACCCTCCAAATTGAGTTTAACTGCTGGCAAAGAATATAGTTTAAAACCTTTGAAGAAGGAATAAAAGAAAATTCTCAGCCTATTCCATTCCCTAGTATAGGGAATTGGAAAGAAAACCTCTAAGGAAATAAATAGGCAGAAATAATGTCAGCTAGTCTTAAAGAACTAGTTACCTTAATATCCAAAATAATCAACACCTTTCAACAAAGAACAAATGTACTTTAATAATTGAAAAATAATAAAAAAGTAGATTTGTTAGTGTCAATATCTGATGAAGAAAATTTCTGAAAAAAACATCATCAGAGAAGGATAAATCAGTATTGTGTTGGTCATTTGAAACTTCAATAATTAAAAAAGTGAAAAAGACCTAAAAATGTTATTAGAAGGCACGAAGTCAGACAAAGCCTTTAACATAGAATCAGAAAAATATTTCTTATAAGTCTTCTAAATATTTCTTGTAAGAAAAGAAAATATATAAAGCATAAATACTAATGGATTCCGCATGTAAAAGTATAACATAATATCTTATTACAAACCATAGCTAAAGATAAACATTTATAACATTTAAAATAAATGAACTTAGCTTTGGTAGAACTGAAACTCAGTTAAGCGTTTTTCCAAAAGTGGCTTCTGATTCAGTCCATTTGAGACATCTTGCAATATGTAATAGAAAAAACAACATATAAAGCAAAATTGATCAAATTCCTTAAATGACAGTTTCAGGAATGGGAAAAAAATGCCAATGAACAAGCTTCTAGCAACCAGAAGCAATAAATAATGAGACTTAAATATTGTGGAGACAACAATGACGCTCGAATTTTTTAGCGCCAAAAAAGCCGCCCACATTATTTGGCGCCTAAATGCTTTTGGCGGCAAAAATGGCACCACATCCGGTAACGCCGACATTTTTTGGCGCAAAAACGTCAAAAAAATGATGCGACACGTATGACGCCGGAAATGACAAGAAAATTTTTGCGCCAAGAAAGTCCGCGCCAAGAATGACGCAATAAAATGAAGCATTTTCAGCCCCCGCGAGCCTAACAGCCCACAGGAAAAAAAAGTCAAATTTAAGGTAAGAAAAAATTGAATTATTCATATGCATTATCCCAAATATGAAACTGACTGTCTGAAATAAGGAACGTTGAACATCCTGAATCAAGGCAAATAAATGTTAAAACACATATATTTAGAACTTTATATAAAAGTGCCCAACCATAGCTTAGAGTGTCACAGAAAATAAGACTTACTTACCCCAGGACACTCATCTACATGTAGTAGAAAGCCAAACCAGTACTGAAACGAGAATCAGTAGAGGTAATGGTATATATAAGAGTATATCGTCGATCTGAAAAGGGAGGTAAGAGATGAATCTCTACGACCGATAACAGAGAACCTATGAAATAGACCCCGTAGAAGGAGATCATTGAATTCAAATAGGCAATACTCTCTTCACATCCCTCTGACATTCACTGCACGCTGAGAGGAAAACCGGGCTCCAACCTGCTGCGGAGCGCATATCAACGTAGAATCTAGCACAAACTTACTTCACCACCTCCACAGGAGTTTGTAAAACTGATTTGTGGGTGTGGTGAGGGGTGTATTTATAGGCATTTTGAGGTTTGGGAAACTTTGCCCCTCCTGGTAGGAATGTATATCCCATACGTCACTAGCTCATGGACTCTTGCTAATTACATGAAAGAAATTTTTTTCTTACCTGGGGTTTAGTCTTTTTTACAATTGACTACTTTTTACTTTCAAATTGCCTGCAGCATTAGGCCCGCGGGTGCGCCAAATGCTAGACTTTATTGTGTCATTCTTGGCGCGAGAATTTTTTTGGCGCGAAAAAGTACGTTCGTTGACGCTAGTTCGTCACTTCCGGCCGTAGTTGGCGCGGGAGTCTTTCACACGGTTGCATCGATAGTAGTAACGCAAGTGTGTCATTTCCGGGTGTTGTTGTCGCCAAAAATTTTTCTCTCTCGTTGGGCGTCATACTTGGCGGAAAATTTTTCAGTAGTTTTATACCCCATTGCTGTTTGCCTCTTGCCTTTCTCTATGTCAGAGGGCTAATGCTGTTTGCATTTTTTTCCCATTCCTGAAACTGTCATATAAGGAAACTGATAATTTTGCTTTATATGTTGTTTTTTCTTTTACATTTTGCAAGATGTCTCAATCTGATCCTGCCTCAGAAGTATCTGTTGGAACGTTGCTGCCTGACATTGGTTCTACCAAAGCTAAGTGCATTTGTTGTAAGATTGTGGAAATTATATCTCTGAATCTCATTTGTAATAGTTGTCATGATAAACTTTTACACGCAGATAATGTATCCATCAGTAATAGTGCATTGCTAGTTGCAGTTCCTTCAACTTCTAATGTACATGATATACCTATGAATTTTAAAGAATTTGTTACTGATTCTATTCAGAAGGCTTTGTCTGCATTTCCGCCTTCTAATAAACGTAAAAGGTCTTTTAAAACTTCTCAAAGATTGAAGAAATTTCAAATGACCGGCAACATAATGATTTATCCTCCTCTGATGAGGATCTATCTGATTCAGAAGATCCTTCCTCAGATATTGACACTGACAAATCTACTTATTTGTTTAAAATAGAGTATATTCGTTCCTTGTTAAAAGAAGTGTTAATTACTTTGGATATTGAGGAAGCTAGTCCTCTTGACATTAAGACTATTAAGCGTTTAAATGCTGTTTTTAAACTTCCTGTGGTTACTCCAGAGGTTTTTCCTATTCCTGATGCTATTTCTGATATGATTTCTAAGGAATGGAATAAGCCAGGTACTCCTTTTATTCCTTCTTCAAGGTTTAAAAAATTGTATCCTTTACCAGCAATTTCTATAGAGTTTTGGGAAAAAATACTCAAAGTTGATGGGGCTATTTCTACTCTTGAAAATGTACCACTATTCCTATGGAAGACAGTACTTCATTTAAAGATCCTTTAGATAGGAAACTTGAATCCTATCTAAGGAAAGCCTATTTATATTTAGGTCATCATATCAGGCCTGCAATTTCTTTGGCTGATGTTGTGGCTGCATCAACTTTTTGGTTGGAGAATTTAGCGCAACAAGAGTTGGATTCGGACATATCTAGAATTGTTTGTTTACTGCAACATGCTAATCATTTTATTTGTGATGCCATTTTTGATATTATCAAAATTGATGTTAGATCCATGTCTTTAGCTATTTTAGCTAGAAGAGCTTTGTGGCTTAAATCTTGGAATGCTGATATGACATCTAAATCTAGAATATTATCTCTTTCTTTCCAAGGTAATAATTTATTTGGTTCTCAGTTGGATTCTATTATTTCAACTGTTACTGGAGGAAAAGGTTTTTTTCTGCCTCAGGATAAAAAAACCTAAGGGTAAATCTAAGGTTTCTAACCGTTTTCGTTCCTTTCGTCAAAATAAGGAACAAAAATCTAATCCTTCCCCCAAGGAATCTGCTTCCAATCGGAAGCCTTCCTCAAATTGGAATAAATCCAAGGCATTTAAGAAACCAAAGTCAGCCCCTAAGTCCTCATGAAGGTGCGGCCCTCATTCCAGCTCAGCTGGTAGGGGGCAGATTAAGGTTTTTCAAGGATTTTTGGATAAATTCTGTCCAAAATCAATGGATTCAGAGCATTGTCTCTCAAGGGTATCGAATAGGATTCAGAGCAAGACCTCCTGTGAGAAGATTCTCTCTCTCACGTATCCCAGCAAATCCAGTAAAAGCTCAGGCTTTCCTGAAGTGTGTTTCAGACCTGGAGTCTTCAGGGGTAATCATGCCTTTTCAGGAACAGGGTCTGGGGTTTTATTCAAATTTATTCATTGTCCCAAAGAAGGAAAATTCATTCAGACCAGTTCTGGATCTGAAAATTTTGAATCGCTATGTAAGAATACCAACTTTCAAGATGGTGACTATAAGGACTATTTTGCCTTTTGTTCAGCAAGGACATTATATGTCTACAATAGACTTGCAGGATGCATACCTTCATATTCCGATTCATCCAGAACATTATCAGTTCCCGAGATTCTCTTTTCTAGACAAGCATTACCAATTTGTTGCTCTTCCATTTGGCCTAGCAACAGCTCCAATAATCTTTTCCAAGGTTCTAGGTGCCCTACTCTCTGTAATCAGAGAACAGGGTATTGCGGCGTTTCCTTATTTGGACGATATCTTGGTACTAGCTCAGTCTTTACGTTCTGCAGAATCTCACACAAATCAACTAGTGTTGTTTCTTCAAAGACATGGTGGGAGGATCAATTTACCAAAAAGTTTATTGATTCCTCAGACAAGGGTCACCTTTTTAGGTTTCCAGATAGAGACAGAGTCATGGACACTGAATCTAACAGACAAGAGACGTTTGAAATTGGTTGCAGCCTGTCGGCACCTTCAGTCTCAGTCATTCCCTTCAGTGGCTATGTGCATGGAAGTTTTAGGCCTCATGACTGCAGCATCGAACGAGATTCTTTTTGCTCGTTTTCACATGAGACCTCTCCAGCTTTGCATGTTGAATCAATGGTGCAGGGATTATACAAAGATATCACAGTTAATATCCTTAAATCCCAATATTCAACACACTCTAGTGGTTAAATCACCAGCGTTTAGTTCAAGGGGCCTCATTTTTTCGGCCAACCTGGACTGTGATCACTACAGATGCAAGTCTTTCAGGTTTGGGAGCTGTTTGGAGATCTCCGACAGCACAAGGGGTTTGGAAATCTCAAGAGGTGAGATTACCAATCACTATTTTAGAACTCCGTGCAATTTTCAGAGCTCTTCAGTTGTGGCCTCTGTTGAAGAGAGAACCGTTCATTTGCTTTCAGACAGACAATATCACAACTGTGGCATGTCAATCATCAGGGTGGGACTCACAGTCCCCAAGCAATGAAAGAAGTATCTCGGATACTTGCTTGGGCGGAATCCAGCTCCTGTCTAATCTCTGCGGTGCATATCCCAGGTGTAGACAATTGGGAGGCGGATTATCACAGCCGTCAGCCTTTACATCCAGGGGAGTGGTCTCTCCATCCAGATGTATTTTCTCAGATTGTTCAGATGTGGGGTCTTCCAGAGATAGATCTCATGGCCTCTCATCTAAACAAGAAACTTCCCAGATATCTGTCCAGGTCCAGGGATGTTCAGGCGGAAGCAGTGGATGCGCTGACACTTACTTGGTGTTATCATCCTCCTTACATTTTTCCGCCTCTAGTAGTTCTTCCAAGAGTGATATCCAAAATCATCATGGAACAATCGTTTGTGTTGCTGGTGGCTCCAGCGTGGCCACACAGGTTTTGGTATGCGGATCTTGTTCGGATGTCCAGTTGCCAACCTTGGCCACTTCCGTTAAGGCCGGACCTAGTGTCTCAAGGTCCGTTTTTCCATCAGGATCTCAAATCATTAAATTTGAAGGTATGGAAATTGAACGCTTAGTACTAAGTCATAGAGGTTTCTCTAACTCAGTAATTAATACTATGTTACAAGCTCGTAAATCTGTCTCTAGGAAGATTTATTAACGAGTTTGGAAGACCTACATTTCCTGGTGCTGTTCTCATAAATTTGGTTCTCAGTTGGATTGAAAAGTTACCTCAGAAGCTTAAAAAAACAGAATTCAAACATTTGCTATTCTTGTTATCAAGAGGACTAGATTCCTCAATACTCAAAGTAAACAATACTTAAATTTGAAAAGTTTGATTTAACAAAATTAATCTCTGAAATAGGGTCCTCTGAGTCAGAGAAAACCACATCAGCAGAAATACTACAGTATGCCGTCGATCAATACAAACTTCATAGGTATATGAGAAGTTAGGAGAGCTTGTTTATGTTAATTTGAAGGCGGAATAGCAGTCATAGCCTTCCCTAAATTATTTGCAATATAATCCTTTATATCAACAGTAATATCATGTACATTAGACTGTGATGGTAAAACAGTAGATGTATATGTACTATTGAAACATTATCAGTATGAATAATAAAACATAACAAGTGCCACATAATGAAGCTGAAAAAATAAAATCAGCTAATAAAACAAAATACACACTTAGCTTTGGTAGAAATTGTGTACAGGCAGTATAGTTTCTACAGTAACATCAGAGGCAGGATTAGTTTGAGACATCTTGCAAAATGTAAAGAAAAAATAACATTTAAACAAAATATCCAATTTCCTCAAAATAGCAGTTTCAGGAATGAGAAAAAAATGCTTATATGAAAAACAAAAGCAAATATCATAGCCCTCTGTAACAAATGAAAACAGAGAGCAAAAGAGGTAGAGACTTAATATAACAAAAATTTTGGCTCCAAAAGTGACGCCAACAAAGATGACGCCAATGCTAAGATAAAAACTTTTGCCGCCAAGGTTAACAGGAAATGACACGATTCGCGTCATTACGGGCGCGATTTTGCGCTAAAAAAATTGCGTCAACAAAGACACAAGAAATGACGTGACACAAGTCACAACAAACACAACCTTTGCGCCAAAAAAATTGCGCCAAGAATGAAGCAATAAATAGAAACATTTTGCACCATCGCAAGCCTAATATGCCCGCGCCAATTTTGTAAAAACAAGACTGAAGATACAACTAGCTGGGACCTCAAGTAAGAAAAAAAAATTATACTAAATTTCTCCCAAACATAATTTTCCATGCTGAAACTGTTAGACTGCAAAAGGAAATAAACATAGACCGGACTCATGGCAAATATATGCAATATATATTCCAAAACTTTAATATAAAGTGCCAAACATAGCCGAGAGTGTCAATATCAGCAGAAGTAATGGTATAGGAGTATAACATTGATCTGAAAAGGGATGCAGGGAATGAATCCCTGCGACCGATAACAGAGAGCCTTTGAATAGATTTGCCATGGGTGAAACAATAAAATCAACAGGCAATACTCCCTTCACATCCCTCTGACAAACTCTGAGAGGAATTGGGCTTCAAAATGCTTAGAAGCGCCTATCACAGAAGAAATCAAGCACAAATTGCTTCACTACCTCCACAGGAGGCAAAGTTTGTAAAACTAAGGTGTGAGCGAGGTGGGAGGTGTATTTATAGGCATTTTGAGGTTTGGGAAACTTTGCCCCCTCCTGGTAGGAATATATATCCCATACGTCACTAGCTCATGGACTCTTGCCACTTACATGAAATATATATATATATATATATATATATATATATATATATACACACATACATAAATACACACACACACACACACATATATATATATATATATACATATACATACACAGTCCAGGTGTGTGCACTCTCACCATCCATCCACAACAGCCAGAGTGCTATAGAACTCCGTAATATTGTATTGAAATAAGCACTCACTGGACTTCAGCCAACTGCAACAACAAATGTGTTCTTTATTGTGACATTTCGGGACACAAACAGTCCTTTCCTCTGACAAACAACCAGTGCCAAAATCAAGCCTTTTAAAGATCTTTGTAACCACCCCCTTCTTCACAGCCAATCAAAGTTGTCCAAGTGTTTAGCAAATCATTGACATCTATTTATTTATACACATCGTTACATATAAAAACATCAAATAAAGTGTGTATTATTAATGTGAGGGGAGTGAGGCGGAGTGAGGGGAGGACACAAGTTTTGTACACATAACATCCCCTATAATATGGATAGAATATGAATCAGTTTATATTGATGACAGATCCATTACCAGCTGTGGTTATAACGATGTATACATATGTGAGTAATAAACTTTCGATTATTCCAATTCATGGATATCCTATAATTTATGTTTAGAATGGCATAGGGGTGTGACAGGGTTAAACTGTTTTTCATTGCCTGCCAAAAAATGTTTGTTTACATTTTACATCAACTATATAACTATAGCTGCCCAGAGACGATCAGACTGGTTCAACCATGATGACATCAAAACAATATATATATATATATATATATATATATATATATATATATATATATATATATATATAGTTATTCACTTCACTTTATTTTACATTATCTAACATTAATAATACACACATTATTTGATGTTTTTATAGGTAACGATGTGTATATATAAATAGATGATGTCACTAATTTGCTAAACACTTGCACAGCTTTGATTGGCTGTGAAGAAGGGGGAGGGTTACAAAGGTCTTTAAAAGGCTTGATTTTGGAACTGGTTGTTTGTCAGAGGAAGGGACTGTTAGTGTCCCGAAACGTCACAATAAAGAACACATTTGTTGTCACAGTTGGCTGAAGTCCAGTGTGCTTATTTCAATACAACATATATACACACACACATAAATATATACACAGATATAAATATACCACCACCCCCCTCATCTGCATTCAGTGCTCAAGACTTTGCTGACTATTTTTTCAATAAAACACTTGCCATCCAAAGAAACATCCCAACACAAACATGCAATCTCCCAACTTCGCTCCCAGTCACGCCCTCTGCCACTCTCTGCACCCTCCTCCCAACCACTGAGAGTGAAGTGGCTTCCCTTTTGTCTTCCTCTCACCTTACTACCTGCCCACTTGACCCTATTCCTTCACATCTAATTCCCCCTCTGTCTTCCACCCACACTCCGGCTCTTACTCACATATTCAACCTATCCCTTTCTACCGGCTCATTCCCTGCCTCCTTCAAACATGCAAAGGTCACCCCCATCCTCAAAAAACCCTCCTTTGACCCTAACTCCCCTGCAAACTACCGTCCCATATCACTGCTCCCGCTAGCTTCAAAATTCCTTGAAAAACTAGTTTTTGATCGCCTAACCCAATTCCTGTCCTCCAACTCATTGCTCGACCCCCTGCAATCTGGCTTCCGTCCCCAACACTCAACTGAGACTGCCCTCACCAAGGTTACTAACGATCTCCTTTCTGCTAAAACCAAAGGCTACTACTCTATACTCATCTTACTTGCCTCTCTGCTGCCTTTGACATTGTTGACCATCCCCTTCTCCTACGGACTCTCTCTCTTGGGGTCTGTGACACTGCCCTCTCCTGGATTCACTTTTATCTCTCTAACAGATCCTTCTCCGTCTCTTTTGCTGGCGACTCCTCCTCTCTTTTGCCTCTGTCTGTTGGAGTACCTCAAGGCTCTGTCCTGGGTCCTCTACTCTTCTCTATTAACACTTCTTCACTGGGTAAACTTATCAACAGCTATGGCTTCAGCTATCATCTTTATACTGATGATACCCAGATCTACCTTTCCACCCCTGCACTCTCTCCTTCTGTCAATTCTCACATCAGCGACTACTTATCTGGCATTTCCTCCTGGATGGCCTCTCACCACCTAAGAATAAACATGTCCAAGACCGAACTACTTCTAATTCCCCCCTCTAACTCTACTTCAGTTTCTAATTTTCCTATTACTATTGGAAGCACCACTATCTCCCCATCACCCCAAGTCCACTGCCTCGGAGTCACGCTTGACTCAAATCTGTCCTTCATTCCCCACATCCAATTGCTCTCTTCATCCTGCTGCAACCACCTACGCAATAGCTCCAAAATTCGTCCGTTTCTAAGTGCTGAAAGTACTAAACAGCTAATCCACTCCCCGGTAATTTCCCGACTTTACTACTGTAACAACTTACTAACTGGCCTCCCTCTCTCCCACCTCTCTCCCCTCCAATCCATCCTAAATGCATCTGCCAGGCTAATCCACCTCTCTTGACGCTCTGTTTCTGCTGCACCTCTCTGCGAGTCCCTTCACTGGCTCCCCATTCACAACAGAGTTAAATTCAAAATTCTCACCCTGACCTACAAAGCCCTCACCAATGCTGCCCCACCCTACCTGTCCTTACTTATCAACAAATATGCTCCTGCCCGCCCCCTAAGATCCAACAATGACCTGCTTCTTGCGTCCTCTACCTTCACCTCCTCTCATGCTAGACTACAGGACTTCTCTCGTGCGGCACCAACCCTCTGGAACGCACTTCCTCGTGCTGTCAGACTTGCCCCTAACCTCTCCTTCTTTAAACGTTCCCTAAAGACCTTTCTGTTCAGGGAAGCTTATCACCCGACTTATTAACAAACTAACGTCACTTAACTAATAGTTGCCCTCTATCTCCTCACTAATATCATTCTCACCTTTGCAGTCCCCACCTCCTGTTTCCCATCCTCCTACCCATCTAGATTGTAAGTTCCCACGGGAACAGGGCCCTCAATTCCCCCTGTATTTGTCTGTAAAATTTTGTCTTATCGTATTGTTTCTCCATTGTACTGTTATCCTTGCACCCATGGGCAGCGCTGCGGAATCTATTGGCGCTTTATAAATAAAGAATAATAATAAATATATATATATACACATGCACTGTTTTAAAAGGCAGATGATTATGAGCAGAAGGAATCTGTAACTTTACAATTACAGAAATATAAATAAAACATTTACAACTCTGTCTTACCATCGGGAAGGTCACTTCCATCCTTACAAAATGAATAAGGTGGTGCAACAGTGGTTTCCCCCTTTTCATTGAAAGGGAAGCCAGGATACAGTGGGTCCTGATATGCACTGAGGGTCTGAGGTAAAGGCAGTATGGGCTGGTTAACTGCTGGCATTGAAACTGGAAGAGGTGTAAATGGGGCTGATGTTACCTGAGGCTGTAACATGCTAGAATCAGGCCCCAATCCTGGAGAAGCAGGTATCTGTGCTTGAATACCTAAGAAATAAATAGTACTGTTATCAGCAGATATCTATTAAAAGTTGTTTGTCAGTGTTCATGCACAAAAACAAAGTATTTTTTATATATGCATCAGAAACTAAACACTGCATTGCAAAAGTTCTAAAAATAAATGATAGCCTTTAAACTGTGATTTTGTTTTGCTGGCCTGGGACACAACCCATTGATAAGCTTTTTGAGTAGTTTTATATTTTTTCCTTTTCTATGGTAAATTAGTTACATTCCGAGTTCTATAAAATATAGACAGCAGCCTAACCTTTTACTTCTCTATGCAGCCTTTAAAAGTATAACAGAAAAAAACCACAAAGAAACTAGAGAATAACAATTTAACAAGTTAGCATACTATTTACCAATAGGGAAATGAGATCAGTGTTAGAAGCTTTAGAGGCAATTAACCAATCTGAGAGGGCATAGTGACTACATAGTAACCACAGTGACACTAAATCCTCATTTTGGATATTTTACACAGCTTTCCAACACACTCTTAACCCAACTTTCCCTTTTTAATATATATATATATATATATATATATATATATATATATATATATATATATATATATATATATATATATATATATATATATATATATATATATATATATATATATTGTATCCAAACAGCAGGCACTCACTGGTCTTTATAATAAAATGTAAAAATTTATTTCATCAGATTAAAATAGACAAACGTTTCGGCACTGCATTGTGCCTTTATCAATGTCAAGTACAAACAACACGCAAACAGAGTGCAGCTCTACACCCCAAAAAAAATAAATTTTAATTTTTTTGGGGTGTAGAGCTGCACTCTGTTTGCGTGTTGTTTGTACTTGACATTGATAAAGGCACAATGCAGTGCCGAAACGTTTGTCTATTTTAATCTGATGAAATACATTTTTACATTTTATTATAAAGACCAGTGAGTGCCTGCTGTTTGGATACACTGGGATGGATATTTGCAGTGCACCGTGGCAATGGCTGATAGTTTGATTGTGCAATCCTTACATTGACTTTATATATATATATATATATATATATATATACATATATATACATATATATATATATATATATATATATATATATATATATATATATATATATATATATATATACAGAAGCACGCGCCCTGAGACAGATACTCCTGAAAAACCTCTACGGGAGAGAGTCTCATGTCGACTGATCTAGATCCATCCTCTGAGACAGATCCGAATGATCTCCATTTTATGGAAAAAAGTAAAGGGAATGATGTCCATAGTAACCATCAGACCAATTCCCTCCATACATTGAGTCACTGAAAGTGAAGGTAAAATCAACTGCAGCTAGATCTAAACTCCCAACCTTCTGGTTGCAAGATGGCTAAGCTATCCACCGGACCACTAGAGCTTGCTGTTGGCCAAACAGGTTACTGCAGAGAGAGGAAAAAAAATAAATCCTTGATTATCTGACCTCTGTTAGAAATCTTCTCCTAGATAGAGATTCTATTACGGTCCCAAATAAATCACCCTTATAGATGGAACAAGGGAACTCTTCTCCCGAATCATAAGTAGATTGGACAAGATCTACTGAAAACAGAATTTATGCTTACCTGATAAATTACTTTCTCCAACGGTGTGTCCGGTCCACGGCGTCATCCTTACTTGTGGGATATTCTCTTCCCCAACAGGAAATGGCAAAGAGTCCCAGCAAAGCTGGTCACATGATCCCTCCTAGGCTCCGCCCACCCCAGTCATTCGACCGACGGACAGGAGGAAATATATATAGGAGAAACCATATGATACCGTGGTGACTGTAGTTAGAGAAAATAATTAATCAGACCTGATTAAAAAACCAGGGCGGGCCGTGGACCGGACACACCGTTGGAGAAAGTAATTTATCAGGTAAGCATAAATTCTGTTTTCTCCAACATTGGTGTGTCCGGTCCACGGCGTCATCCTTACTTGTGGGAACCAATACCAAAGCTTTAGGACACGGATGAAGGGAGGGAGCAAATCAGGTCACCTAAATGGAAGGCACCACGGCTTGCAAAACCTTTCTCCCAAAAATAGCCTCCGAAGAAGCAAAAGTATCAAATTTGTAAAATTTGGCAAAAGTGTGCAGTGAAGACCAAGACGCTGCCTTACATATCTGGTCAACAGAAGCCTCGTTCTTGAAGGCCCATGTGGAAGCTACAGCCCTAGTGGAGTGAGCTGTGATTCTTTCAGGAGGCTGCCGTCCGGCAGTCTCATAAGCCAATCGGATAATGCTTTTAAGCCAAAAGGAAAGAGAGGTAGAAGTCGCTTTTTGACCTCTCCTTTTACCAGAATAAACAACAAACAAGGAAGATGTTTGTCTGAAATCTTTAGTAGCCTCTAAATAGAATTTTAGAGCACGGACTACGTCCAAATTGTGTAACAAACGTTCCTTGTTTGAAACTGTATTCGGACACAAAGAAGGTACAACTATCCCCTGGTTAATATTTTTGTTGGAAACAACTTTCGGAAGAAAACCAGGCTTAGTACGCAAAACCACCTTATCTGCATGGAACACCAGATAGGGCGGAGAACACTGCAGAGCAGATAACTCTGAAACTCTTCTAGCAGAAGAAATTGCAACCAAAAACAAAACTTTCCAAGATAATAACTTAATATCTACGGAATGTAAGGGTTCAAACGGAACCCCTTGAAGAACTGAAAGAACTAGATTTAGACTCCAGGGAGGAGTCAAAGGTCTGTAAACAGGCTTGATCCTAACCAGAGCCTGAACAAATGCTTGAACATCTGGCACAGCTGCCAGTCTTTTGTGAAGTAAAACAGATAAAGCAGAGATCTGTCCCTTCAGAGAACTTGCAGATAATCCTTTCTCCAAACCTTCTTGTAGAAAGGATAGAATCTTAGGAATTTTTATCTTGTTCCATGGGAATCCTTTAGATTCACACCAACAGATATATTTTTTCCATATTTTATGGTAAATTTTTCTAGTTACAGGCTTTCTAGCCTGAATCAGAGTATCTATTACAGAATCTGAAAACCCACGCTTTGATAAAATCAAGCGTTCAATCTCCAAGCCGTCAGTTGGAGGGAAACCAGATTCAGATGTTCGAATGGACCCTGAACAAGAAGGTCCCGTCTCAAAGGTAGCTTCCATGGTGGAGCCGATGACATATTCACCAGGTCTGCATACCAAGTCCTGCGTGGCCACGCAGGAGCTATCAAGATCACCGAGGCCCTCTCCTGATTGATCCTGACTACCAGCCTGGGGATGAGAGGAAACGGTGGGAATACATAAGCTAGGTTGAAGGTCCAAGGTGCTACTAGTGCATCTACTAGGGTCGCCTTGGGATCCCTGGATCTGGACCCGTAGCAAGGAACCTTGAAGTTCTGACGAGACGCCATCAGATCCATGTCTGGAATGCCCCATAATTGAGTTATTTGGGCAAAGATTTCCGGATGGAGTTCCCACTCCCCCGGATGGAATGTCTGACGACTCAGAAAATCCGCTTCCCAATTTTCCACTCCTGGGATGTGGATCGCAGACAAGTGGCTGGAGTGATCCTCCGCCCATTGAATTATCTTGGTCACTTCTTTCATCGCCAGGGAAGTCCTTGTTCCCCCCTGATGGCGTCGGTCGTGACAATGACCCACTCTGGTCTGCGGAAGCTCATTCCCTGTGACAGATTGTCCAGGGTCAGCCACCAACGGAGTGAATCTCTGGTCTTTTGATCTACTTGAATCGTCGGAGACAAGTCTGTATAATCCCCATTCCACTGTCTGAGCATGCACAGTTGTAATGGTCTTAGATGAATTAGTGTAAAAGGAACTATGTCCATTGTTGCAACCATCAATCCTATTACTTCCATGCACTGCGCTATGGAAGGACGAGGAACAGAATGAAGTACTTGACAAGAGCTTAGAAGTTTTGATTTTCTGACCTCTGTCAGAAAAATCCTCATTTCTAAGGAATCTATTATTGTTCCCAAGAAGGGAACTCTTGTTGACGGGGACAGAGAACTTTTTTCTTTGTTCACCTTCCATCCGTGAGATCTGAGAAAGGCTAGGACGATGTCCGTATGAGCCTTTGCTTTTGACAGGGACGACGCTTGAATCAGGATGTCGTCCAAGTAAGGTACTACTGCAATGCCCCTTGGTCTTAGAACCGCTAGAAGGGACCCTAGTACCTTTGTGAAAATCCTTGGAGCAGTGGCTAATCCAAATGGAAGTGCCACAAACTGGTAATGCTTGTCCAGAAAAGCGAACCTTAGGAACTGATGATGTTCCTTGTGGATAGGAATATGTAGGTACGCATCCTTTAAATCCACGGTAGTCATAAATTGATTTTCCTGGATAGTAGGTAGGATCGTTCGAATAGTTTCCATTTTGAACGATGGTACCCTGAGAAATTTGTTTAGGATCTTTAGATCCAAAATTGGTCTGAATGTTCCCTTTTTTTTGGGAACTATGAACAGATTGGAATAAAATCCCATTCCTTGTTCTCTTATTGGAACTGGATGTATCACTCCCATCTTTAACAGGTCTTCTACACAATGTAAGAATGCCTGTCTCTTTATTTGGTTTGAAGATAATTGAGACCTGTGGAACCTTCCCCTTGGGGGTAGTTCCTTGAATTCCAGGAGATAACCTTGAGAAACTATTTCTAGCGCCCAAGGATCCTGAACATCTCTTGCCCAAGCCTGAGCAAAGAGAGAAAGTCTGCCCCCCACTAGATCCGGTCCCGGATCGGGGGCTATCCCTTCATGCTGTTTTGGTAGCAGTGGTAGGCTTCTTGGCCTGCTTACCCTTGTTCCAGCCTTGCATTGGTTTCCAGGCTGGTTTGGGTTGTGAAGTATTACCCTCTTGCTTAGAGGATACAGAATTAGAGACTGGTCCGTTTCTGCGGAAGGGACAAAAATTTGGCTTATTATTAGCCTTAAAAGACCTATCCTGTGGGAGGGCGTGGCCCTTTCCCCCAGTGATGTCTGAAATAATCTCTTTCAAATCAGGTCCAAATAATGTTTTACCTTTGAAAGGAATGTTAAGCAATTTTGTCTTGGAAGACACATCCGCTGACCAAGACTTTAGCCAAAGCACTCTGCGCGCCACAACAGCAAACCCTGAATTTTTCGCCGCTAATCTAGCTAATTGCAAAGCGGCATCTAAAACAAAAGAGTTAGCCAATTTAAGTGCTTGAACTCTGTCCATAACCTCCTCATACGAAGATTCTTTACTGAGCGATTTTTCTAGTTCCTCGAACCAGAAACATGCTGCCGTAGTGACAGGAACAATGCATGAAATTGGTTGTAGAAGGTAACCTTGCTGTACAAAAATCTTTTTAAGCAAACCCTCTAATTTCTTATCCATAGGATCTTTGAAAGCACAACTATCTTCGATAGGAATAGTAGTGCGTTTGTTTAGAGTAGAAACCGCCCCCTCGACCTTGGGGACTGTCTGCCATAAGTCCTTTCTGGGGTCGACTATAGGAAATAATTTCTTAAATATAGGGGGGGGAACAAAAGGTATGCCGGGCCTTTCCCACTCTTTATTTACTATGTCCGCCACCCGCTTGGGTATAGGAAAAGCGTCGGGGGGCACCGGAACCTCTAGGAACTTGTCCATCTTACATAATTTCTCTGGAATGACCAAATTGTCACAATCATCCAGAGTAGATAACACCTCCTTAAGCAGTGCGCGGAGATGTTCTAATTTAAATTTAAATGTCACAACATCAGGTTCAGCTTGATGAGAAATTTTTCCTGAATCTGAAATTTCTCCATCAGACAAAACCTCCCTTATGGCCCCTTGAGATTGGTGTGAGGGTATGTCAGAACAGTTATCATCAGCGTCCTCTTGCTCTTCAGTGTTTAAAACAGAGCAATCGCGCTTTCTCTGATAAGTAGGCATTTTGGATAAAAGATTTGCTATGGAGTTATCCATTACAGCCGTTAATTGTTGCATGGTAATAAGTATTGGCGCACTAGATGTACTAGGGGCCTCCTGTGTGGGCATAACTGGTGTAGACACAGTAGGGGATGATGTAGTATCATGTTTACTCCCCTCATTTGAGGAATCATCTTGGGCAATATCATTATCTGTTGCATTACTGTCCTTACTTTGTTTGGACTCTATGGCACAATTATCACATAAATTTAAATGGGGAGACACATTGGCTTTCATACATATAGAACATAGCTTATCTGATGGTACAGACATGTTAAACAGGCTTAAACTTGTTAACAAAGCACAAAAAACGTTTTAAAATAAAACCGTTACTGTCACTTTAAATTTCAAACTGAAAACACTTTATTACTGAATATGTGAAAAAGTATGAAGGAATTGTTCAAAATTCACCAAAATTTCACCACAGTTTCTTAAAGCATTAAAAGTATTGCACACCAAATTTCAGAGCTTTAACCCTTAAATTAACGGAACCGGAGCCGTTTTTACATTTAACCCCTATACAGTCCCAGAATGAGGCTCTGTCTATAACTAGAAAGGCCCCCATCTGAAAAAGGTGTCCAACACAGTGCCTGCCGTTTTTCTAAACGTTCCCCAAGATTATAATACCAATAATTAGTTAGAATCTGCATAATATGCCTAGTAAAGCAATTGTTTTAGCCCAGAAAAATGTCTACCAGTTTTTAAGCCCTTTTTGAAGCCCTTTATTCTTTTATGTTTAACTAAGAAAATGGCTTACCGGTCCCCATGAGGGGAAATGACAGCCTTCCAGCATTACATGGTCTTGTTAGAAATATGGCTAGTCATACCTTAAGCAGAAAAGACTGCTAACTGTTTCCCCCAACTGAAGTTACTTCATCTCAACAGTCCTGTGTGGAAACAGCAATTGATTTTAGTTACTGTCTGCTAAAATCATCTTCCTCTTACAAACAGAAATCTTCATCCTTTTCTGTTTCAGAGTAAATAGTACATACCAGCACTATTTTAAAATAACAAACACTTGATAGAAGAATAAAACTACATTTAAACACCAAAAAACTCTTAACCATCTCCGTGGAGATGTTGCCTGTGCAACGGCAAAGAGAATGACTGGGGTGGGCGGAGCCTAGGAGGGATCATGTGACCAGCTTTGCTGGGACTCTTTGCCATTTCCTGTTGGGGAAGAGAATATCCCACAAGTAAGGATGACGCCGTGGACCGGACACACCAATGTTGGAGAAAGAGAGTTTGCTCGAAGGAAGGATGACACCTGAATCCTATATTGTTAGAAAAGCACCCTTGCAATACCCCAAGACCTAAAAGTCTTTCTAGGATGATGAAACTCAGACACTTGAGAAGATCCCTAATCATGGGAATAAATACACATCCTTCAGGTCTATGTTTAATAGGAACCGGCCCTCTTGAACCAAAGGAGAATGGATACTACTTGAAGGTCAGAACCTGAAATACTTAAAGTGAAGGTAAAGTTATTCTTTATTTAATCAATTTAACCATTTCTCACTATCACCTTATAATAGTTGCTAAGTTTTTTTGAATGATTATTCAAATATTTTTCTTAAAAATTAATTTCAAAAACCCTACCACATTTGTCTCCAGACTCCTCCCAAGCCCTACTTCGGCATTTTGTGATGTCTTCAACGGTCCCACCCGCTCTCTATGCCTCTCAAATGCGCATGCACGACCCTGGATTCAATTGCGCATGCGTTACTCTCCGTTTATTTTACAATGTGCATGCGCTAATTTGCCTTGTAGCATAGTATTGAATGAATAGGTATATTCATTCAGTACTATACGATCAGAGACGGGAGCTGCATTTATTGCTATTGTTGAAACGTTTCTTAAAAACATTGATCTATTAACTCGGTTTGCCCAATTGTACTATAGCATCTATAGTACAATTGAGCAAACAGAGTTAATAGATCAATGTTTTTAAGAAACGTTTCAACAAAAGCAATAAATGCAGCTCCTGTCCCTGATCGTACAGACAGGTAACAAGACGATGACGTAGTCTGTGGGGATTCCTACCTGGTGGTAGGACGCATGCGCGAAACTGGAGCGTGCTTGGCTGAGAATCTTAAGAAAAATGAAAGTGCACATGCGGCGATGAGTAAAGGGGCGGATGACGATGATTGACGACCTAAAAATCAGCTGGATATTAAAAACACGTGATGTAAAGGAAAAAAAAAAACTTTTTTTAAGGGTTGAATTTGGGGATGGATATAAATCAGATTATACAGAAAAACCAGTGGATAACTGGAAAGTGTGTACTTAAAAAGCACTCAACAACATTTATAGGTAATCTAAACCAATATAGATTGTCTTAACACATATATCAGAATAGGATATCGTGAAGGCAGGGTTAAAACAACTTTTATTGATACTAAATATAAAATATATAATGAAACAGTAAAAACACAGTGTTGTGTCACTCTTGATACCTGAAGTATACGCTGAGTAACGGAATGTACGTAATGGCTGTGGTCACCACGAAGTGTGCTAAATCAACGAAATTGTATTGTTAGCTACTGCAATAGGTAGTAAAAGTGGGGGACTATGGTAATATGCTCCCACTGTATAGGCGGAAGTACTATTATTGTAGATGGAGAGGCTCCTAGGGTAACTGACTGTGCACCTAATGGAACAGTACCCCACTATTTTCCACCTGATACATTTTAACACAAATGGACACTTCGAACACTAAGATTAAATGGAAAAAAACAGTGGTATTGGGTAAGGTTCAGTAACAGATAAACTTTATTTGTGTCAGAAGGGCTGATTAAGTATAGTCTTGAAAGTGGGAGGCTTACTACTGCAATATTCAGTAAAATGGGGAGTATGGAAACAGTTAACTCCCACAATTTCAGTGGTAGTTGTATTATAAACTGGGGTGCTCCTAAAGTGTAGCAGACAGTGCACTTTAATAAAACAGTACACCACTAGTATCCACCGCGAAGTATAGTAACATAAGTTTATACTAAGTAATACTGAAAACTAAATTACCATTAATAGTGTACCAGATTGAACATAAAGTAATCACCAGTTCAGGTATTAAAAACATAATTTATGCTTACCTGATAAATTTATTTCTCTTGTGGTGTATCCAGTCCACGGATCATCCATTACTTGTGGGATATTCTCCTTCCCAACAGGAAGTTGCAAGAGGATCACACACAGCAGAGCTGCTATATAGCTCCTCCCCTAACTGCCATATCCAGTCATTCGACCGAAACTAGCCAGGAAAGGAGAAACCATAGGGTGCAGTGGTGACTGTAGTTTAAAATTTAGACCTGCCTTAAAAGGACAGGGCGGGCCGTGGACTGGATACACCACAAGAGAAATAAATTTATCAGGTAAGCATAAATTATGTTTTCTCTTGTTAGGTGTATCCAGTCCACGGATCATCCATTACTTGTGGGATACCAATACCAAAGCTAAAGTACACGGATGAAGGGAGGGACAAGGCAGGTACTTAAACGGAAGGGACCACTGCCTGTAGAACCTTTCTCCCAAAAATAGCCTGCGAAGAAGCAAAAGTATCAAATTTGTAAAATTTTGAAAAGGTATGAAGCGAAGACCAAGTCGCCGCTTTGCAAATCTGTTCAACAGAAGCCTCATTTTTAAAGGCCCAGGTAGAAGCCACAGCTCTAGTAGAATGAGCTGTAATCCTTTCAGGGGGCTGCTGTCCAGCAGTCTCATAGGCTAAGCGTATTACGCTCCAAAGCCAAAAAGAAAGAGAGGTTGCCGAAGCCTTTTGACCTCTCCTCTGTCCAGAGTAAACAACAAACAGGGAAGATGTTTGATGAAAATCTTTAGTCGCTTGTAAGTAAAACTTTAAAGCACGGACTACATCCAAATTATGTAAAAGACGTTCCTTCTTTGAAGAAGGATTAGGACACAATGATGGAACAACAATCTCTTGATTGATATTCTTGTTGGAAACTAACTTAGGTAAAAACCCAGGTTTTGTACGCAGAACTACTTTATCTGTATGGAAAATCAGATAAGGAGAATCACATTGTAAAGCTGATAACTCAGAGACTCTACGAGCCGAGGAAATAGCCATCAAAAACAGAACTTTCCAAGATAAAAACATAATTTATGTAAGAACTTACCTGATAAATTCATTTCTTTCATATTAGCAAGAGTCCATGAGCTAGTGACGTATGGGATATACATTCCTACCAGGAGGGGCAAAGTTTCCCAAACCTCAAAATGCCTATAAATACACCCCTCACCACACCCACAAATCAGTTTAACGAATAGCCAAGAAGTGGGGTGATAAAAAAGTGCGAAAGCATATAAAATAAGGAATTGGAATAGTTGTGCTTTATACAAAAAAATCATAACCACCAAAAAGGGTGGGCCTCATGGACTCTTGCTAATATGAAAGAAATGAATTTATCAGGTAAGTTCTTACATAAATTATGTTTTCTTTCATGTAATTAGCAAGAGTCCATGAGCTAGTGACGTATGGGATAATGACTACCCAAGATGTGGATCTTTCCACGCAAGAGTCACTAGAGAGGGAGGGATAAAATAAAGACAGCCAATTCCTGCTGAAAATAATCCACACCCAAAATAAAGTTTAATGAAAACATAAGCAGAAGATTCAAACTGAAACCGCTGCCTGAAGTACTTTTCTACCAAAAACTGCTTCAGAAGAAGAAAACACATCAAAATGGTAGAATTTAGTAAAAGTATGCAAAGAGGACCAAGTTGCTGCTTTGCAAATCTGATCAACCGAAGCCTCATTCCTAAACGCCCAGGAAGTAGAAACTGACCTAGTAGAATGAGCTGTAATCCTTTGAGGAGGAGTTTTACCCGACTCGACATAAGCATGGTGAATTAAGGATTTCAACCAAGATGCCAAAGAAATGGCAGAAGCTTTCTGACCTTTCCTAGAACCGGAAAAGATGACAAATAGACTAGAAGTCTTACGGAAAGACTTAGTAGCCTCAACATAATATTTCAAAGCTCTAACAACATCCAAAGAATGCAACGATTTCTCCTTAGAATTCTTAGGATTAGGACATAATGAAGGAACCACAATTTCTCTACTAATATTGTTGGAATTCACAACCTTAGGTAAAAATTCAAAAGAAGTTTGCAACACCGCCTTATCCTGATGAAAAATCAGAAAAGGAGACTCACAAGAAAGAGCAGATAATTCAGAGACTCTTCTGGCAGAAGAGATGGCGAAAAGGAAAAAAACTTTCCAAGAAAGTAATTTAATGTCCAATGAATGCATGGGTTCAAAAGGAGGAGCTTGAAGAGCCCTCAGAACCAAATTCAAACTCCAAGGAGGAGAAATTGACTTAATGACAGGTTTTATACGAACCAAAGCTTGTACAAAACAATGAATATCAGGAAGATTAGCAATCTTTCTGTGAAAAAGAACAGAAAGAGCAGAGATTTGTCCTTTCAAGGAACTTGCAGACAAACCTTTATCCAAACCATCCTGAAGAAACTGTAAAATTCTCGGAATTCTAAAAGAATGCCAGGAAAAATGATGAGAAAGACACCAAGAAATATAAGTCTTCCAGACTCTATAATATATCTCTCTAGATACAGATTTACGAGCCTGTAACATAGTATTAATCACAGAGTCAGAGAAACCTCTTTGACCAAGAATCAAGCGTTCAATCTCCATACCTTTAAATTTAAGGATTTGAGATCCTGC